>NC_046154.1:101380378-101566480 GCF_011064425.1 Rattus rattus | reverse complement strand
GTAAATATTTAATTATAAGAAGAAAGGCTGCACGTACAGTAGTGCACCCCAGATAATGCTTAAGTGACACATAAATTTCAAAGAAAGGCAACGATCTTACTCATTAACACTCTCTGTGAGAATCCCCATGATGAAAGAATTTTCAAATGCAAGTTAACAGAACCACACACAACAGGTAATTGTGGGTAATGTTGTGTTGGTGTTCTTGACCGTGTTATTTATTTCATCATGTATATTGTCTTAGGGTCTCCACTGCTGTGTGGAGACACCGTGACCAAGGCAAGTCTTATAACGGACATCTAATCAGGGTTAGTTTACAGGTTCAGAGGTTCAGTCCATTATCATCAAGGTAGGAGCATGGCAGCATCCAGGCAGGCATGGTGCAGGAGGAGCTGAGAGTTCTACATCTTGTTCTAAAGGCAAACAGAAGGCCGAATTCCAGGCAGCTAGGAGGAGGGTCTCTCAAATCCCACCCCCAAAATGACACACTTCCTCTAACAAAGGCCACACCTCCCCAACAGTGCCGCCACCAGCTAAACCGGTTAAATCCCTGCGTATATGGAACACTGCAAATATGGTATCAGAACACTGCATTTGATATCCTTAAAGATAACTGGTATATCCCTTACATATGGTTTTTGAAAAAATTACTAGATTACTGTGCTAGGGAGGATTGTGAGTTCAGAAAACATGCACGGCAAAAGTATAAGTCCATGGTGTCTGTTTGAAATATTTCTGCCGCATGAACGCGGTGTCTGTGGCGTCCGGAAGAGGGCATCAGATCCTCTAGGACAGGAGTTACCGACAGTTGTGAGCCTCATCTATTTTCATATGATCCTTAATTTATTAAAAAGAAATACAGTGGGCTGGGTCTGAGTGAAAACAGTAGTTTAATATGTGAATGCTAAGGTGGAATGGTGAGTTTGAAGTCAGCCGCAAAGCCCAGCTGAGCCAAACTACACCTCTCAAAACCAGGGACGGTATATCATCTTTTGGTGGAGAATCCTGTATAGACTCGTTTACTGCTGGAGTCCCTTACACGATCTGTACAGTTAGAGCAGCTACTAACAAACTGCACGACGGTTCAGTACACGTCATCTGTGATCCCCAGACAATGAATACATAAATGTTCCCTAGAAAACAAGCATTAAGGTGGGGGACGGGGGAGATCGAGAATTATATAGGAAACAATCATTGAAATTAGACTCTCCCATGGTGCCTTCTTGGAACAGTGTAAGCTCTTAGCCAAATGCTAATTTCCTTCCTCCCTTTTCTTTTTTGTTATATTTCATTTCTCTTAATAAATGTGATCTATAACAACATTTATTTTGTGTACATGTTCTGCATGTAAGTGAATGTGTACCGTATGCATACAGTGCCTGTGGAGGCGAGAAGACCGCATCAGATCACCTGTAACAGGCGTTTCAGACCATTGTGAGCCCTCATGCGGGTCCGGAAACCGAACCTGGGTCCTCTGGAAAAGCAGCCCGGGCTGAGCCATCTCTCCAGCCCCAAATGTGCTGTATTCTCATTTGTCCAGGGAAGTAAATATCAGCAAGCACTGAATATACCTGTGATGACTGTCCAGCAGGGGAATTATTATGTTGCTATTTTATTTAAATTTTTATTGGTTAATGTATTTATTTGCATCTCAAATGTTATCTCCTTTCCTGGTTTCCCCTCCGAACCCTGCTCTGTCATCCCCCTGTTTCTATTAGGATGCTCCACCTCCTACCTACCCCCTCCTACCTCCCTGCCCTGGCATTCCCTTAAACTGGGGCATTGAGCCTTCACTGGGACCAAGGGCCTCTCCCCCACTGATGTCTGACAAGTTCATCCTCTGCTATGCATGTGGCTGGGCCATGGGTCCCTCCATGTGTACTCTTTGGATGGTGGTTAGTCCCTAGGGCTCTGCTGGGGGGTCTGGTTGATGTTGATTGTTTGTTGTTCTTCCTGTGTTGCAAACCCCTTCCTTCTCAGTCCTTTCTCTAACTCCTCCATTGGGGTCCCTGGGCTCAGTCCAATGGTTGGCTGTAAGCATTTGCCTCTGTATTTGTCAGGCTGTGGCAGAGCCTCTCAGGAGACAGCTATATCAGTCTCCTGTCAACCTGCAGTCCGTGGTGTCTGCAACAGTGTCTGGGTTTGGTGACTGAATGGATCCTCAGTTGGGGCAGCCTCTGGGGGAAGTTATTTAAATGGATTCTCAGGTAGACTATAGGCAAAGTTCTAGGATTTAAGCCCTTTGTTTTGGTTTGTTTTTTGGTTTTGGTTAGGTTTATTTTTATTTATGTTTCTCCTCAGGCACTTTCATTGTTTCATATGAGCCAATCGGGGAGGTATGGAGGGTAGGCATAGCTGAGGTGCTATTTCTATACCGTACTGTTTGTGCAGCTGAATGTGATCCCACAGAGTAGTAGATACCTTGGAAGAGCAGACCAGAGAAGCAGGTAAAACTCTGGAGCCTACAGCTGGTGCCTGCGTCCATTTTCCCCCTCTAATTTCTTCTCCTGAGTAATTCACAAAGAAAGTTTTCAGTGTCCAAAATGTTCCAAAATATAATGAAGCTGACAAAAAAAGTACTCGTTTACAAGGGTCTTACAACCTAAATTCATGTTTAAAAAAACTTAAAGAGGCCATTTATTTAAAATATTGTTTAAATAAAGTCGAACACATCACTCATAAAAATGAGTGATCACAAAATGAGAGCCAGCTACCCAAGGAAGGTCCCTGAGATGTCGTTTGTGGCCGTTTTCTCATGTGCTCGTCTCCTTCATTGGACTTTATTTTATTTTCAATTAAAATTCTTATTTTTTGATTCAATATGTGTGTGTGTGTGTGTGCATGCGTGTGTGTGTGTGTGTGCATGTGTGTGTGTGTGTGTGTGTGCATGTGTGTGTGTGTGTGTGTGTGTGTGTGTGTGTGTGTGTGTGTGTGTGTGTGTGTGTGTGTGTGTATGTGGGCCAGAGGTCAGTGCTGGGTTTCTTCTTGATCTCTTTCCTCCCTACTATTTTTGTTCGTTTGTTGCATCATAGTCTTTTATTACACCTGAAGCTCAGGGATTGGCTAGACTGGCTTGCCAGCCATCCCCCTACCTCTACTTTGCTCTTCTGGGGTCCCAGTTGCATCCTGCCATACCTTGCTTTGTTGTTGGTTTTTAAAGATTGAATCTGGGAATCACACTTAGTCTCTCACGCTTCTATAGCAGAAAGCACTTTACTGACTGAGCCATCTTCCCAGCTTCTCAATTAAATTGTAAAGTCATTTCCAAATACACATACTATAAACATAGCATCTTAACTCTTCTTAAGTGTGAGGTTCAGTAGTGAAAACTACTAGACACGATGTGCCTCGCGTCCAGCGTGCTCCATCTTGCAGGACAGTAATGCCATATTTTAATAATAAGAAATTGGCACACATAATTAAACAATAAACCAAAAGAAAGTGGCTCACAACAGTAACGTCCCACTTCCTAGCAACAATAACTCTCCCATTTCCTAGCAACGCTATTCTACTTTCCGTCTTGACGAGTTTGATTTCCCACTAGAGAATTACCTAGTAATCGAGTCGTTGTCTTTTTATAACCGATTTATATCATGTAGCACAATGTCGTCAAGGCTTATTCGTGGTGTAGCACATATCAAGATTCCATTCATTTTAAAGGCTGATAGCATTCCATTGTATGTACACAGCATATTTTCTTTAACCTTTCAGCCAGCAATGGACATTGATATTGGTTATATCCTCTGACTATAGTAAATGTTGTTGCTATGAACCTAAGTGTATATATTTCTCTTTAAAACCCTGATTCCAATTCTTTGGAACATATACCTTAAAAGGTACATATCCCAAAGATATAAAAAGGAATATGTTGGCTCACATGTTAATTCTACTTTTGATTTTTTTAAGGAGTTGTCATACTGTTTTTCACAGTGACTAGACCATTGGGAATGCTACCGACAATGTACAAGTGTTCGAATTTCCCCACCTCAGAGCCAGCTGTAACTAGTTTCAGGCTTTGTTTTCCTGGTAGCCATCCTAAGGGATATGAAGAAGCACTGCAGTTTTACAGCCAGCAGTGATGAAGACCATCCTTTCATTTCACATTTCAACAATACAATACATGCTAATTTAATAAAGCTAGAAAATGTGTTTAAATACAAATGCAAACATTTTTCTTAATTCTACAAGAATGAATAAACATTTTTTACTTTTTTTTGTTTACAACATTTTTACTTTTCCTTCTTCCTTCCTTCCTTCCTTCCTTCCTTCCTTCTTCCTTCTTCCTTCTTCCTTCTTCCTTCTTCCTTCTTCTTTGCAGTGCTGGCAGTTAAACCAAGGGCTTTGTGAGTTTTAGGTAAGCAATCTGCCACTGAACTACATCCCATCTCAACAATTTCCTTTTTAAATAGGTCTCCCTTTCATTTAAATCTACCTCTTAATTTTGAAGTATGATGTCGGGGTCAGCCTGGACACAGGATCTGGCTTCTCAAGTGGAAGCAGAGATATCTGGAAGGCACATAAACAAACACACAGAGACAACTATTTCGGATACAGGCTGACTGGCAGATTTCAAGGCTTGAGGTTACTCTTTCTATCTGTCCCTGTCTGTGTCTCTCTGTCTGTGTCTGTCTGTCTGTGTCTCTCTGTCTGTCTCTGTCTCTCTGTCTCTGTCTCTCTGTCTCTGTCTCTCTGTCTCTGTCTGTCTGTGTCTCTCTGTCTGTCTCTCTGTCTGTCTCTCTGCTCATTGGCTCGCTGCTCACCACAGCATGCACTCTTCACTCTCGTGTGCACTCTGCTTTCCTCTCACTCCTACACACTTCCATGCATGCCCCTTTCACTCACACACACCTCACACCTTTCACACACCACACGCACCTCACACGCCATACGTACACTCACTCCAAGTGCTCTCCTTTCACTCACACGAGCACACACTGTCCGTGCATTCACACACACTACACACACTCTCTCCTCACATTCTCCACACTCCTCATTCTCCGTCTTCAACTCGCCCCAGTCCTCTGTTGTTACTCCAAAAGCAGGTAGAAAAAAAAAGACATTGCATAATTGTTGCCAAATCAAATTCAAAAGAATGACAACATCTCACAAAGAATTAAGAATTACGATTGTTCCCCAAAGTTCCAAGCTTCCCCTATTCCAAGGCCTGTGGCCATAATAATAATAATTGCAAACTTATCATATATTTAAAGTTTAACTTTTGACTTATTATACTTCAGTGCTCAGAGCTCCGAGGTCAGCTACTTGCATTTTCCTGTGAAGCTACAATCATAAAGGACATGGGCAAAGCTGCTAGGCAGTGTCCAGAAAGAGTCAAGTTAACCCTTAACCCAGCAGTTCCGATAGCTTCCTGCTTCTGCACATTGCACACAATGACCCTCTTAAGGGTCCCAGTATATTGACTTAGTTTTACTAGTATACAATTTTATGCATTCTATACTTCCTTATCCAGAATCCACTCTAAAATGCCGTGTAAAACTTATTTCATAACTTCAATAACTTCTTCCTTTCTTGGAGTCCCAATATTGGCTCTGTTTCATTTTCATAATTTCCTCAAACTTTCCTCGCAAGTAAAACATTAATCCGAAACTACCATTGTGCAGATACTGCATTGTTTCCAAGATGAGAACACACAGCATGCACCTGGGCCATTAGGACTGTGCTGTGCTGTGCCCCTAGGCCTCAATATTTGATTGTATAAGAATCATTATATCAAGGAACATCTAGTTTCACAGAATTCACCAGAGCAGAAGGAGAAGGGAGTAGGAAGAGTCAGATATAGTAAAATAATTATGCACAGCGAGGCCTCCTGAAAAGCAGTCATGCACAAATGAAATCTATACAGTCATTGTCCGGAGCTAAGGTTAGGAGAAATGGGAACAGCTACTGAGATGTCTCCATCCAGGCCTGCTGCAGGCAATCCCTTATTTCTAATGGCAGGTCGCCTGGAGGGATGTGTCTCCTGCTTCTCAGGTCCCAGACACCATCCTGGTTTACAAAGAGCTACCGTGGGCTTCTGAGATGTCTCCATCTAGGCCTGCTGTGGGCAGTCTCTGTCATGGTAAGCTGTCCCCAGCAGTATGACATTGATTTCTACTGTGTGTTTTGATTTGCAAACTTATCTCTCAACAAAGTGCTAACTTTCTATGAGCATTGTCTGAAATTACCACAGGCTGTCCCCACTGAAGTCTTGACATCTGTCCACCATATACCTCTATAGATGTGACTAATTAAATGAAATGCAAATAAACACTAACTCTTTCTTTAAAATGTGAGCAGAGAGGTACATGCTGTAAAAATATGTGTTACCTGAACCATCTAAACTGCCCTCAGATGTGACTCAAGGCACTCCCAACAGACACCTGCCATCATCATGGGTAAATAGAAGGAGGTTCATGGTTCCTCCATTCTTTGACTTTCTGAGAAGAGCAGTGCTTGGACCAGGATTGCTCTCTGACAACGAGACCCATTTTGATTAGTGATGGTGAGAGTAACCCTCAAGGTTTAGGAAAAGCTGTCGGGCTTTAATTTTAACAAGACTCAGAGTAGATGCCTCCTGTTCGTGGACTCAGCCACAGCCTGTTGGAAGCTGGGTTTAGGTACAATTCCTGCCACGTGAGAATGAGGAAGCCAGTTGCTCACCAGCGTGGAACACGGAAAATGCTCTCAGTCCATTGTTTTTCTACACTGTAAATCAAACCCAGGGCCCTGCACATGCAAGGCAGACATTCTCCCCCTGAGCTAACATTCCCAGACCCCTTTCAAAATAAATATGAAGCAGGGTCTTCTCAAGTTGCTTAAACTGGTCTTAACCTTGTCATTTTCCTCCCTCACCTTCCCGAGTACTTGGGATAACAGGTCCGTCTGTGCCACCACACCTGGCTGTGGTCATCCATCACTCACATAGTCTTGCCTGTGTCACCAAAGTGATCCTCTTTATTTATGAATATTTCCACAAGCTTTTACCACTGGGGATGACGACCTGTTCATATCCTAAATAACGGGTGATTGCTTCCTCCAGACAAAGCACCACTCCATGTCACCATCCCCCTTTCCTACCATTAGGGCTTTTCCAGATATTTAAGAACAATTTTTGTATTAGATGGCTTCTGTCTCACTAGATACTTAGAGGGCTTTACCAAATGAGCCATGCATAGGCAGAGTGGAGGGGAAATGGAGCATTTGATTTTAGCTAATTTGTTGACATTATCTATTTTTATGTTTATTCTCACTCTGCTGGTGCTTTAAGCCACAAGGAAACCTTTCCCAGAAATACTTTCTGATCCCTTTTCCCCTGGGGATGACCAAGTTCGCTGTTGGTGTGTGGTGCACCATGAGGTGTCCTCTCACTTTGTTACAATGTTGCTTTTTACCTTGAGTTGCTTAGGTGGCTTCCTGACTAGACATCCAAAGATTCTTTCTAAAATAATATTTATTTTTTCCCCTTTTCTCTTTTTTCCCCCTCTTGAATTTTTATTTGTTTGTTTGGTTTGGTATTTGTTTTGAGACAGAAATCTTATAATGTAGCCCAGATTACAACTTCCTATGTAGCCAAGGCTGGCCTTGCAGCACAATGTGGCATTGCATGCTGCTACAGATTTGTGGGGCTACTATAGCATTCTTCGTGGAAAGTTCTTTGGCAGTGGCTGGTGCCCAGTTTGGAAGAGAGCAAAAATATCTCTTATTTCATTGTCTGACAAGCTCTTGTGGACACAGAGTCTTAGGATAATAACCATTTGTTATCTCGCAGTTCTATAGGTCGTGAGTCTGAGGTTGTGTCAAAATTGTTTAAAGTTCAAGTAAACATGAGCTCTAGCCAGCACAGTTGACTGAATCATAAGTGGCATCTGAAGTAAGGGAGAATTAACAGCGTCGTGACAAGACTTCAGACCCCAGTGATGTCATCAGTTAACTGTGTGGCGTGCTTAAGTTACTTAACTGTTCCTACCAATAGCCCATTTATTATTGTGTAATACCTAAGCCATATAGTCATCACGAGCAATTTGGAATTGTGTATGCATATATATATATATATATATATATATATATATATATATATATATATATATAAAATATTGGCATAAAGTCAAGTGTAAATATGTGTAAACAAAGCAAATGTTTTAACGAAAGTGGTGAAACAGTTGCTTGTACCATAAGGTCATAATTTTTGACTTTTAAAATCATGAGTCACAGAGAGCCTAAGAAAGAAGGCTTATGAACCTTGAAAAATGTATGCCCATCTGTAAACCAGACTTGGACAGAGAACCGGCCATTGCCACTGCCCTTGGAGGGTTCCAGGTACCACTCTATATCACCTTTCATCATGAACTCTCTGAAGACTAGTCTCTCTCTGCTTTTTCTTTAATGTGTTCGAGGCTTTCTGTCTTTCAAAAAAAATCTCTAACCTCTTAAATTACATGGGAGTTGTATAATTTTTCCCTGGTGCATTTGTCCTTTTATACCATTGTTTAAATTTTTATGGCGTTGAAGTGCTGATCATTAAGCTTATGCCCCAGCTTCAAAGCTACCTGTCTGTATTCTGCTTTGAGAAGCTGGGTCTGGGAATCCACAAACCACATTAATTTCTCCTTTGCTATTTGGCTCCCTGCTGGTGTCTGCCCATGGGAGCCTGGAGTGGGAGAACAAAGGAAGAAGAGAGAAGGGGATTGCTTTTTTTCTGCTTGTTCCTTGCCAGCCACCATCACGCGGGCATAGTCAGTGGCTACCAGTGGCTACTCTATCCTGACGCTGCCTTTGACTGCAGTTCACAGGTTTTCTGCCTCTTTTAGAGTAGTGTCCCTAAGCTACCTCAGTGACAGTAGCCAGGTGGGACCCAACATGTCTGTGTCTCTGGAGGTCTTGTGTCCAGCCCAGTGGACTCCATCTTTAAACACTCACATCTATCATCCCCTTCTCTGCCCATTTATTGCCTTTGCTCTGTGGAAGCCGCTGCTTCCTGTGGTTGTTCACTGGTGGTGACCTATTGTCCTTTCTTCCATGTATTTGACACTTTTAATCCTTGTTTGTTTCTGTTTGTATTTTCGTTCAGTAGGGTTCTCCCTATGTAGCCCAGACATTGTCTTTGAAACTGAGGGGCACTAGCTTAATGGCTCTCAAACTCTTCAAAGAGTAATGGCTTAAGCTAGGGTTTTGTCACACTTCTGAGAACAGATTAAAAAGGGAAAAATGTTGTTCATATACTATAGCGATGTAGGGTTACAGATCTCGACATCCGTACAGATGGAATTGTGTCTCCCTGAAGGGTGTTTTGACATTTTAACTTCCAGTTTCCTTAGTTGTGTTGATTTGAAAATGAGGTCTTCATAGGGATGATCAAGTTAGGATGAGGTCATTAGGGTGAGGTCATTAGAGCATGGTCCATCCAATGTGATTGGCAGTGTCTTTATGAGAGACTAGGAGTAGCCAGTAAACAGCTGGGACCCAACTTTAGGCAGACTCCCTGTTAGGCAGACTGGCAGAGGAGCTATGGGGAAGTAAGAAAGGTGGTGGATTTCCAAGAGGGCCAACTTGTTCCTCACCCTCCTGACTTGAGCCTGGCAGCTTAAAACAAAGGCTTCGTAGGTTTCTGGCTCCTCCCTCCCCCACAATAAGCCCCCTGATGATGGACAGGCCTGCTGAGGACATGTCACAAGACAGTTCTGGGCCAATCAACCATCCTAGCTTTCTTCAAACTGACCAGCTCTAAACACTTGGGAAGACCCCAGGCCTCAAGATGAGACTGGATTTCTGCTTTGCAGCGGGTCCTTTTCTCTCTGTGTCTGCTGCAAGTGTAAGTTTTCTCTTACCCAATAAACATCTTTTCTCAGCCATCGTTTCTGCCTCTGTGGTGCTTGAGTACTCTCTGGTGCTACATGTTGTGCTTTTTCCTGCCTTTTAATTCTTTAGCTTGAGCACAGGCATTCGCACGGGGTCGATGCTCTGCACAATGCAGAGAATAGGGCCTGCGATGAGTATCTGAGGCTTCCAGAAGCAAGGACTGGAACAGGACAGATTTCCCCTCTTAGTCTCCAGAGGAATCAACACTGTTGAGGTCTTGATTTCTAGCGTCTCCAGTCTCTAGAACCGAGGGCCAATGTGTTTCTATTATTTTAACCAACTGGCTTTGTAAGAACCAAAGGAAATGGACACTTGTGTGACCAACTAGAAGACTTTTAGGAATGGTCTCCTCTATACAGTCTACAAAGCCTGTTCACTGTAAACAGTGCTTTTCTGGCCTAGGTCAAGGATCTTGCTAAGAGCTTTTTATGCATCAAAGATCTCTAAGTCTTTGGACTCAAAGTCTTCATGCTTTAAAGTGAAGACACTAAACTAGCAACCCGTTCATAACTGTTCTGCTGGCATGCACAGTGTACCTGTTTGACTAACTGTGTTAGTCACTTCTTATGGTTGTGACAAAAACACCTGAGATAAACAATTTAAAGGAGGGAAAGTTTACTCTGTTTCATGGTTCATGGGTTTCACCCCATGGCCAACTCGCTTTGCTGCTCTGGGCCTGTGGTATGTGGAAAAGAGGGGCTCGCTTCGAAGTAGCCAGGAAGCAGAAAGAGAGGAAGAAAGATGAGGGATAAGTTATATCCTTTGAAGGCCTACTCCAAGGCCCAGGAACTCCCCACCCCTACTCCCCGCCCCCAACCAGAACTACTTCTCATTGCTCATTCAGTCTGACCTTACCAATTATAAGCTAATTAAATCATCAACGGAGTTAGCGCAAATCACCTCTCAACGGTGTGACCAGCTGGGGACCAACTTCAAGTTCAAGGAACACTACCCATATCTACAGACTAGATTTCTTATGAGCATATCTGGGGGGTTTAGTTTTGCTTGGAGATGGGAAGCTCTGCATTCCTTCAGCGTAAACCTTGGCTGTTGTTCAAAAGTGACCGATTTTTTTTTCCCTACCTCACTAGTATTTATATCAGCTACACACGAAGCCACCAGGCCTGCCATTTTCTGAGTCTATAACCTCTGTTCTACAGAGAAATAGGACACAGAAGAACTATTGCCGAGCATTACCAAAGAGCAGGTGCTTCGTGCCTGAGGGCCTACTATGCTCCACGCACTGTTTTAGGTACTCGGGATACAGAATGAACCGAACAGAGGTGCAACATGAAACATTCATTTTAGTGGTGAGTGAGGAGGACAGGTAGTAAACAGGACGTAAATCACATTAGAAGGTGGTACACCCAAGAAAGAAAAACGTTGAGCAGAGGAGGGAAATTTCTAGATGCAGGACAATGTGTTACGATTTTTAACTCAGGCGACCAGGATAGGTGCACCCGAGAAGATGCTTGAGCAAATTTGTCCAGTGGGCTTGCCGGGTTGTGTATTTCAGGAGGATAGGAATATAAAGCGAAGTTCTAACTCGAAAGGCAAGGGGGGACAAGTCTCGTGTATTTAAGGAGAGGATAGAAGTGAGGGTCACAGGGACAGGGAGAAAAGAGAACATAGCAAAGCTGTGCTCAGAGGCTAAGGACTGCCCTGATGTAGTAGGACTTGAGGCCATCAGAAGCACTCTAGATTTGGGGTGTCAATGACACAGGGAGCCACTGGAGAGTTGTAAGCGTGGCAGTGACACGCTTTGCCATATATTTAAAAAATATTCTGAGAGTTGCTCTGCAAACATTAGACTGTACAGGGTTACACAGCCAAAGACGGAGAGAAACGCGTTCCCGGCTCTTGGCTCTGACCGGAAGGTGATGTGGACCTTGAAGGTAGCCGGGGAGATGGTGATTAATAGTGGAAGTCAGAGTCAGCAGGTTCCCCTAATGGGTTAGAGGTCACGTGATGGGTCCTAGAAAGATGCCAGCGCTTAAGGTTTGGTTTGGGTAACTGGCAGGATGGAATTGCTGTTTAAGGTGAAAAGGTTGTAGGAAAATATTTCAGAATGGATGTCCAGAGTTATCTTTTTTTGGTCCTTGTTGACCCTGAGATAGATATACATTTCAAAGCTGAAAGGAGCAGTTCTGAACAAGCTGGTAGCAATTTGGAGTTCAGGGGTCATATCTAGGTGGCAGTAATACTTTTTAAAAATGTTTTAATAATTAAAATAATTTATTTTTTTCTGGTTTTATAGTTTTACATAAAAGGTCATTAACTACCAAGGCAGGTGTTGGGGGGTTGTTATCTGTGTGGTGGGCTTTTTGGATTTATTATTTATTCATTATCACAGAGTAGGTGTGGTCTTAATTCTGGTGCTTGGGTCTCCTTAATTTAGATACGATTGCTTTATCCCTACTTAGTAGATTGAAGCTCAATATAAGGTATGAGACTTTTCTAATTCTTATATGTAGGAAGCTGTAAAGATAAATTTGAATCGAGGCCGACACTCTGTATCTGTACGCTTTTCCTTATATGTGACTAAGTCAATCTTTGGATGGTTTTGTTTTCAAGACTTCTTCACATCTTCTTCATAGGCATTTTAATGTCTCAAATTCTGTAAATCCACTTACTTTGAGTAGTAGCAGTTAATTATATGCTGAAAATGCAGGATCAGGGAAAACCCTGTCCTAAGGTTTCCAGGACTCTGCCGCGAGGCATATAGTTGTAACCTCTTAGTATTTGTCTACTCGGCTTTAGTCCAGGTTACCCTTCCCAGAAATGCTATTTTTGCTGTCGGAAACTTTTTCCTTCGTCAATTAAGCTCAGTTTATACTTTTCTCTGGCTGTAGCTCCTGGTCTAAAGAACTGTGGTCCTTGGGGAGAAGACCGTCTTTCAGGCAGCTGTAACCAGCCAACATCCTCCAATCCATGGATGCTGGAAGACAGGACTTGGCTGGATGGACTCTAGACCCTCCTTCCCCCCCCGCCCCCCAGCTTCCGGCGCAGCCCCTCTTAGAGGGGGCGTGGCGTGTCAATCTGGACCCGCCCTCCGGCTGCGCGCGGCTGCGGCCTGCGGTCACGTGAGCGCTGCGAGGGAGGGGCCCTACTTCCGGGCGGCGGAAGGAGACGCGGCCGCGTGAGGACGAGGCGATTTGAAAACACGCTCAGTGAGCGAGCGAAAAGCCTGCGGCGGGCGGTACACGGCGTGATCTTGCAGGGCTCGGCGTTCGCTCCCTTTCCACCTGGTCTCCGTGTCCCGGGTCCGTCCGGGTTCTCAGGTGAACGGCGTCTGTCTGTCCTGTCCGGCCCTTCTGAGGCGCGGACACGCGAGGCCCAGGTGGCGGGACGTGCTGAGGCGGGTTGGGCAGCTTGGGTCCGGGAGCCTGAGAGCCGGCCAAGGGGCTTCCGAAACGCCTCAAGGGACCGCGCTCCCATTCGGGGCTTGGCAAGTGTTAGGCCGACGTATGGGGTTCGGGCTAGAGACTCCCCTCGACGTCCACTGAGGTATAGGAACCATGGTTTCCTTTGAAAAAAAGAAACAGGAACGGGGTTTCCATTTTTGGTGTGCAAGCTCAAAGACGGTGGGCAGATCTAATCGCTGCCCTCCTCTCCCCGACCATGTCGGAGGACCCTCGCATTCTGCCCCCTCGAATTTGGGGAGCTTTGGAGACGCAAAAAGGTTGGAGAGGAATCAGCATAGGCCAACTGCTGCCTGCCTGCTTTCTCCTTGGTTTCTTTCTTTTGGAGAGCGGGAATAGTTGGAAATGAGGAAAGGTAATGGGCTGGCCTCAGGGCAAACTACTTGGGAGTTTGTCTAAGTTGCTGTTTTCATCCGCCTAGGTTAGCATTAAGACTGACATGTAGCAGGAATATATGTATGTGTGTGTCTTTGGGTTTTCATGCGGTTGGAGCTCACTAAAAAGGTGATCAAGTCCTGTGAGAGCTCAGGCCCCGAGGCTGGAGATAGCTTCCATTTACTATCTACTACTGTGAAAGTGGTCTAGTCTAGTAGAGCTGTTTGATTTCCAGTGTTATGAAAGTCTTTAAATGGAAATAGTAGCAGCATCTAATAGAACTTTAAACGTTCCTAGTAGAAGAATATTGCCGGTATGTCTCTGTAAATATTTGTCGAGATTTCAAAGAGCTATTAGCCCTCATAATTTTCCTAGCAGATTTACTAGAGTGTACTTGAAGTGATATGGCACAACTTGATTCAGAAAGAGATCTGATGAAGATTGCTAGAGACGCATCACATGTGGAAGAGTGCCCAGAGGATGATGTGAGATGTCACAGGGTCAATTTTTCTGTGCTGTGAACCGTTTACTTTTTTTTTTTTTAATCTCTGGGAACACTACTGATAAAATTGTAAAAAAAACTTACAGAGTATGCTTGCTTAATAGGTGAAAACCAGTTATATATTAAAAGTGGCCAGATGAACGGGGCCTTCTGGATTTGTGAGGCTTGAATGTTTGGGTGTGTGTTGGTCCTTAGGCTAACACATGCTTACGCTTGAAACGTGTATTTTAGCTGTCAGCTTGCAGCTCTGAGTTTGGTGAGCATGGACAGGACATTTGTTTATCTGTTTGATAGAAACTGTACATTAGCTTATAGTGTAAGCACAGTAGAAAATATGCTTGGATAAGAATGGTACTGATTATAGAAATAGTTTTTGTTTTTGTTTTTTAAATGGAGGTCTCATTTTGCTGTCTTGACCAGGTTCCCCAAAGTGTCTGTGTTTAAGCAATCTTCCTGCCTCTGACTAATACTGACACAGGCACATGCCCTGTGCTCCCTTTAAAGTCAGCTCTTAACCTTTTGTGTAGGCCACTTCTACTTAAGGAGTCCTAAGGTAATAAATCCACATTGTTAATTTGGATATACTGTCATGGATTCAGAATTCATTTATCCATTCATTCTGTTAGCACTGTAAACTTATTTATTTTTTAAATCTCTGTTGTGACTTTATGATCTGAGGTAATTGTGTTAGACCATAAGTACACAACTGGGTGTGCAGTGGAAGTCAAGATTTATTATTTTTGAAGCATGTGAAAGAAGCTTCAAGAAAGCTGAATTGGTTCCAGGTGAAAGTAGCCTCTTTTTTTTCATTTTTATTATTTGAAGTTTGCTTACAGGGAAGATCCAGAGAGGTCTGTGAGAGCCACATTAGTGCCTGCCATGCCATAGTTAAGAAGCGTACCATTTATAGAGTAAGAGTCAGGAAAGCTCCCTCTCCTTGTCACATCTGTGTTTAGAAAGCTGTCTTAATGACCATGATCGGTGGTCAAAGAGGAGACGGTGTAGAGACAAAAGCATTTACCAGTGAGGAAGCTTGAGAAGTCTAGGGTAGAAATAAGGAGTTTTTGAAGCTAGTGACTTTGCAGTGGGTAGGGAGCATGCCGTTCAAAGGAATGATAAACAAGAGAATTGGAATGGAAGTTGAAAGACTGTATTGGAGAGCATGGAGAAAGGTACAAGGTGATCTTGTTATGCCTGAGTTGTTTACTTAGTGGCCTGGCTAGTCTTTTTCTTTCTCTTAAATCATATTTCCTGTTATCTTGTTGTTTACATTTCAGGGGGTTGGGCAGAGGGAGGATACTGTTTTTTATCTATGACTATAATTTTGCCTAATGTTCAAAATGCTTGTACCTTTATTTCTATCCTTATCAGGCTTATTCCTACTCTGATCTTTAACTGGCTTTCTTGCTCTTAAGATACTCATTCCTCCTTCCTGCCTACCTGGATCCTACCTGTTCTGTTGTTTTGATTTGACTTGACTTGTTTGATTGGTTTGTAGCATCTAACTTTGATTCATGAAACTTCCTAATTACCTCCTGCATTAAGTAATAGCAAATTTTTCAGACTTTGTTAAATCTGGGTACTATGTGCTTCTAACAGAAACGTGCCTGTGGTGTGTTCCAGCAAAAAACAAACAAACAAAACTAAATAAACATTTCAGGTTTTTGTGTAGCACGTTGACAATTTTGTATGGCTCAGAAACCTTGCAAAGAAAGGTTCTTTAACAAGATTCTTCCCTTTTTTGTTAATGACTTGTTTTCAGCATTTCTTAACCAAACTAATTTGTGCATGTTTTAATGGTTTTGTCTATTGTCCATTGGTGATGTTTGAGGTGTAGAATAGAAGTATTGGAAAACCATGTTTTTATTCTTTTATCACTTATCTTGGCTTTACTTGTTTCCATCCTTTCTGACAGCATTCAAGAATGACCAAAAAGAGGAAACGCCAAGATGATTTTCAGAAAGTAAAACTAAAAGTTGGTAAAAAGAAGCCCAAGTTAGAAAATGCTACAGCTACAAACTTTAAGACAAAGGCTATACATTTGCCTGAACAACTTAAAGAGGACAGAACACTGCCGACCAACAACAGAAAGCTTAACATAAAGGTAACTGTAAACCTCGTTTTTGATAATATGAAATTTTTTCTTTCACACCATGTAGAATGTTATTTTTTTTTGTGTGTGAAAAGCTGTTTAATATTATAAAGTAAATGATTTGCCTTAGAGTCATATGGTGTATTGTTAGACAAATGTTTGGGTTTCGTATATTGTCAGTATCTGATCTTGAAATTGTCTATCCTACTTCAAAACATTTTACTAAACTAAATCCATACTGATTGCTACATAGTAAACTTTTGGGGGTGGGGGATACTCTATGCCATCTGGAAGTAGTTTTTGCATTTTTTTTTTCAAGTTCTTGATGGATAGTTTTTCTGTTCTTCTAGTTGATTGAGATAAGATCTTGTGTGGGTAGTTGGTTTTGAACTAATAGCTCATTACTGGTCTGTAGTGAAGTGCTTGGGGCACTTTTGTAAAGAGCTTGGGACAAGAATAGTGATGTATTTCATTCGTATTTTATACGATTTTTGGAATATCTATATATGTATTATGAGATATATCTTGGGTGAATAAAATTACCAGATAGCTTCCTCTGAGTAAAACACACTGTGTAGAAGTGTGTAGAAAGATCTTATTAGGTCTGGAAAGGATAAATTCACTTACAATGTTTGGAACCTAGTAGGTCTGCAGTAAATGTTGATTAATGCCACTTTAAATCATAGTGTGCCAAAACCTGTATGTAGTTTAATGTAAAAAGATAACTAAAGAAAGAATTATTATGTTTCTATTAGGATAAAATATTTTAAATACCAAAGTTTCTGATCTTAATAAAGTTAACTAACATTTGGAAAGTACTTATACTTTGCACGAGGCGTTCAGCCTATAGTTGTAGTTAAAATGTTTGCTTGACTGTGATACCTAGTAATGTTCATCCCTAAACTCTGTATTTGTGCTACAGGATTTGCTGTCACAGATGCATCACTATAATGGTGGTGTTAAACAAAGTGCTCTTCTCGGACTTAAAGACCTTTTGTCTCAGTACCCATGTATAATTGATGCACACCTCTCAAACATATTAAGTGAAGTGACTGCTGTGTTTACAGATAGAGATGCTAATGTACGGTTAGCAGCAGTTCAACTTCTTCAATTCCTGGCCCCCAAAATACGAACTGAACAAATTTCTCCATTTTTTCCTTTGGTAAGTGCCCATCTCTCTAGTGCCATGACTCACATTACTGAAGGAATTCAGGAGGACTCTTTAAAAGTTTTGGACATTCTGCTGGAACATTACCCAGCTCTCATTACTGGCCGTAGCAGTATATTGCTTAAGAACTTTGTAGAACTCATTTCTCATCAGCAGCTGTCCAAAGGACTGGTAAATAGAGACAGACCCCAGTCCTGGATACTTTCTGTAAATCCTAATCGGAGAGTCACTTCTCAGCAATGGAGGCTGAAAGTCTTAGCAAGACTCAGTAAATTCCTTCAGGCCTTGGCAGATGGATCCAGTAGGTTGAGAGAAAGTGAAGGACTTCAGGAACAAAAAGAAACTCCCCATGCCACTAGCAACTCCATTTTTATCAACTGGAAGGATCATGCCAACGACCAGCAACAGATCCAGGTTTATGAAAATGGGGGTTCACAGCCAAATGTCAGTTCACAGTTCAGGCTACGGTAAGGATTTCAGTTATGTCCACACTCAGTTTTCCTATATTGAATTTTAACTACTGACCATTAATGGCTAATGGTGGAAACATATAATACTTGTCTTTCATAATTTTCATGTAGTTATTAATGGTGAGTTGATTAGATGACTCCCAATGGAAAGAGTCATTTGAAAGTGTTTTCATTTGTAGCAAAAGCCTAAACTAAATAGAAGTAAAACTTAAATTTCTGTTTACTTTGCCGTTTTAGTGTTGTTTTTCTTACCAGTTTTGATAAATATAATTGATAGTTCATGGTGCTTCATTTTACTATATTTTATATTTAAGTCAAGCAGGGAACAGCACATTTTGTAATTACTAACTATTTTTATTCTTACCTTTCCCCGTTAGGTACTTAGTGGGAACACTAGGCACTGTGGATGAAGACCCGTCATCTCCTGAGAATCTAAAAGGATTCATTGAGATAATAATTCCATTGTTAATTGAATGCTGGATTGAAGCTTTACCCCCACAACTAGCTGCTTCTGTTGGAAGTGGGGTAGAGCGAGAACCTCTACAGGTTATGCAGCAAGTTCTAAATGTCATTTCGCTGTTGTGGAAACTCTCAAAGCAGCAGGATGAAACCCATACATTGGTGAGAACTAGTGGATTCTTTATTATTTTATTAGTAATGCCACAGTTTAATGGTAAACTTTTTTGCATAAAAGTACAAATTAAAGTACTTTGTGGGGGTTATTAAATGAATTTTAATATATTTTCAGTGAGATATTTAGCAAAGTTGTTTTGTGAGGTTATTAGTAGGATATAATTTTTTCAGTGACATGTATAACACTTTGGTTATTCATATTTGGTTTTAATAGAAGTGATCCACAGTAATATTAAAATGAGTTACTTATAGGCCAGATGTTGTGGCATACGCTTATAATCTCAGCACTTGGGAGACAGAGACAGGAGATCTCTGAGTTCAAGATGAGCCTAGTCTACATGGTAAAGTCCAGGTCAGCTGGCGCTACGTAGTGATACTCCATCTCTGAACAAAGAAACAAAGCCAGTGTTGCTTGTGGTGAATTGATTAAGAACATTCTGAAGATCTCTCATGGGATTGACAAGTTGCTTATTAAGTGGCTCTTTTTATTGTCGTGATGTCACATGTAGCAGTTGAAGATTGTATGGTGATGGAATATGCTGCATGTGTAGTTCAGGTAAGGTGGGGCAAAGCTGTGAGATTGTTTGCTAAGTAACCATGCTAGCACTCAAAGGACAGCGATGGG
Organism: Rattus rattus; assembly: GCF_011064425.1. NCBI lineage: Eukaryota > Metazoa > Chordata > Mammalia > Rodentia > Muridae > Rattus > Rattus rattus. The sequence goes on along the minus strand of NC_046154.1, from coordinate 101,547,338 downwards.
AGCACTGCTTTAAAGCATGAGGCATCTGCTCTACAGAAAATCCCTTGGAAGGAGTTTTGGCTGAGTTCATACGCGTCTTTGAAGTTGCCTATACACATGCAGCAGTGAGAAAGCATGTCTTTTGCTTCTGTTTTAGTCTTTATTTTGAGCCATAAGTTAGGATGCGCCATTATGCTATGTAAGATGAGACTAAAGATTTTGAAAAGCATTATGAATTTGCAGTTTGTACTAAGGCGTGTTTTAAGGGCTTGTTCTCTTATTGCTGGTCCATCACTATCTACAGGAATGTTTTTAAATTGCTTTTACAACTAGGATAGCATTTTATTGATTATACTTTTGAACTTGTCCTATTAAGTAAGTCATTGTACATATTAGCAACAAACTATCCTTAATTAGGAGTACAGTTGTTATACTAGGAAAGCAAAGCTTGGTCCTCATGGCAGTTTGTGGTATAGGCTGACAATAATGTATGCAGCTTAGAAAAAAATTTACATTTGTAATTTTAGTGGATCTACCCCAATTCTACATTAAAAATTATGTGCCTTGAAAATTTTCTGATTTAGAAAATGATGTTAAAACTTTACTTGTACAATGATCTGTCTTTTACGTTTAGTATGCCATTGGATGCATTCTATGAGGTATTACTACTTCATTACAAGACATATCAGACACTGTTGTTCAACCACAGGCTAGTAATGTAAGAGTATGAGTAAATCTAAGGTAGCCTAGGAGAAATTCTGGTATTTGGTTAATTGGTCTATTAAAATGCATTTTAATTTAAGATATTTTCTACTTAAAATGGGTTTAGTAGGATGGAACTCACCAGTCAGTGTTTTCATCTGAAAGATGAAGAAAAATAGGAATTATGATACTTAATATCGCCTTGGGACTAGTTTTTTTTCTTTCTCCACTTTTAATGTTTTTTTTGGTATTTGCGTTTAGAAGAGGAGACACAAAATACAGAATCTGCAGATTCTCTAATCTTTCCACTTGAAATTTAATGGATTTTTAGAATAGTATGCTTTGTAACTTTTATCATTATAGGGCTGTCTAGTAGCATTCGTTTACATGGGATACTTAAAGTTTCAAGACTGTAGACTGTTGAAGACCAGAATACTAAGTTGAGATAATGTATATAACTTTATAATAGGGCCAGAGGGATGATTCAGTTATTAAATTGTTTACTGTGTCCTCTTCCTCATTAATGTTTATTTTTATTTTATATATATGTGCTTGCCGATAAGGATGTGAGTGCACCTTGTGCCTGACTCCTGCAGAGGCTAGGAGAGGGCTTTGGATTTCCTGTGGTTGTGAGCTCTTACTTGAATGCCAGGAACTAAATTCAGGTTCCCAGCCACTGAGCCGTCTCTTGCCCTTTGAGTACATAGTGCTGGGGCCATTGATTTGCTTCCCTTTTCCTATGTTGGGTGGGCTACAGCTCTGCTCCAGATGCCTGTAAGTCTATAGCTCTAGGAAATTTCGTGCCTTAGACCTCATGGGCACCTGCACTCATGTTTATAGATTAACACAGAGACACCTGCACATACATGTAATTAAAGCAGAGATCCTATGTGAAGGACTTGTCGATTTATTGAAATAATGTACACATACATATGCGTAGTCACACATATATTTGGGGTATTAAAGATGAAACCCAGAGCCTTAGCTGTACTGCTGAGCTATTCTTAGCCTCCAAATATTTAAAAACATCTTGCTAAACTGTAATAACTTGCAAGAAAGAGCTCTTATCTTACAAAGAAGTAAAACATTTTGTCTGCATGACATTAAAAGATATTTTAATGTTGTACTTTACCATCCCCACTGCTCCTCTCACTTACCTTCAGTAATAGAATAATAGAATGTTGGTGACCTGTAGACTGGTTGAACCTTTAGGAAGAAGGAAATGACATCTCTGACCTCTGAGCATAAATCACAGACATAGGCCAATTTAATTTTTTTTTTAAATTTTTATAACTGTAGGTTTTTCTATTGCTGAATTGACATCTGGATCAAATGTAGTCTTAGACATGCTGATTACTTAGGACTGCTGGAGCCTTTTCATACATTTGGTTTACCAATGTTTACAGCACAATTAAGAAATTTAATTTGTGTTCAGATGTTTTTAAAAATAATTTGAAACTTTGGTTTTTGCTCCAAAAAGAAATCTCAAGGTACTTTACATCATAGTGTAGTGATTGAAGATCTTATTGGGGTTGTTCCTTTCTCGTGTATATGTCTTTATACCTAGTTTTAAGATTGCAAATGAGAATATAATTTAACACATTTTTCTTTTAGGTCTTGTATCGATAGTGTCAAGAGCAGTATTATGATCACTATAAATGTTTTGTAGCTTAGATTTATATTTTAATGTTTACTTCTATTTTTTTCAGTTTCATTACTGTTACTAAATGAAAATTAGAAGTTGAAATAAATTAAAGCCATGTTTTCTTTTTCATCAATGTACTCAAAGAGGATCTGATTAAGTTCGTTATAATTTAAAATTCAAGCCAGACATGGTGGGATGTACCTGTAGCCCCAGTCTTAGGTATCTGTTGTTGTGATGAAACCCTATCATTAAAGTGACTTAGGGAGAAAAGAGTTTATTTTGCTTTCATTTCCAACTCATTGTTCATTGGAGGAATTCAGGACAGGAACTCAAATTGGACAGGAACCTGAAGGCAAGAACTGATGCAGAGGCCCTGGAGGAGTGCTGCTTACAGGCTTCTCAGCCTGCTTTGTTACAGAACCCTGGATCACCTGCTCAGGGGTAGCCTGGGCCCTCCTGAGTCAATTAAGAAAATGTCCTACAGGATTGCCTATAGCCTGACCTTATGGAGGCAGTTTTTAAAATTGAGGTTCCTTCTTAGATGACTCCAGCTGTGTCAAGTTGACTTAAAAATTGGCCATCACACCCAACATTCAAGAGATGAAAGCAAGATGATTTTAAGTTCCAGACTAGCCTGAGTTATGTAGTAAAAACTGATCTAAACATAGTTCTAGAGCTGGACGAGAAGCAAAGAGCTCAGTGGTTAAAGTGCTTGCTGCCCAGGCACAGTGATTTTGAGTTTGATGTCAACTTTCATGTAAATGCTGGGCATTGTGACAATGCACTTAGAATTCCCCATTACTGGGACGGTAGGGACAGGTGGATTCCTGGGGTTCCTTTGCTATCCTAGCCTGTTATTTGAGCTTCAGGCCAGTGAGAGACCCTGTTTCATAAAAACCAAGATGAATAGCTCTTGAAGAACAACACTTGAGATTGACCTATGACCCCTATATAAGCATGCACATAATATACAACACACATAATTCCTCAGATATACTGGCCACTTTTCTGCCCTTGGAACTTGGGAGCAAACACTAGCTATAGTTTTAAGTACTTGATAGCTCAGTGTGCTAGATGACTGCTGTATGAGGCGTGCATACAGAATAGTTCCATTGCAGAAATCTTGAAAATTACAGTGCTGTTCTGAACTTGGGAAACAAAGGTGTAAGTAAGCATTATTGATAAGATGCTTGTTCATGATGCATGCCTTTTGGTGGCATTGATGGAAAACTAGAATGTCAGTTCTAGGAGTAAAGATAACAGTGTAGTAGAATGTTAAAAGCATACAAGAAAACATGGGGAGGAGCATAGAGTTCAGGCTGTCAGGAAGTATTCTGAAGATAAGGTATTTAAAAATGTAACTTAATGAATGAGCAGTGCAGAGTTTTTCTCAAATCTCATTTACTCTTTGTCTTAAACAGCTGATTAAATGTAATACAGGAAAAACCAAGTGCCACAATGATATGGGAATAAAATTGGATGGTCTAACAGTTTATTACTCTGATCTTAACATTTATTTATGTATGATGGCATTAGCAGTAGTCTTAACAATGGGGCATTAAAGTTCTGCTTGATTTATTAGTTACTTTACATCTTGTGTGTTTTCTAATCTCAGTTTTATTTCAACAGGAGTCATGGCTTCGAAAAAATTACCTTTCTGATTTCAAACATCATTTTATGACTCATTTTCCATATGCCTTAAAAGAAATGACCAAGCAACGGAAAAAAGAGACAAATAAAAGGTATTGTAGTTGTTTTCCACTTTAGAATTCTTTGTATTCTAAAATTATTAGATAATTGCTTTAACCTGCAACTTTACTGACATTGAGGCATTTGTATCTAAATTCTTATAGAAAGAAAGAAAGGCCAATCTTGAACAAATCACTTTTGGCCTTCAGGACTAGCATTTTGTTTTGTTTCTGTAAATCTGAATAGATAGGAATTGGATAAGAATTGCTGAGGCAGGTAGCTTATCAAAGTTCATCTTTTTGTTCTCACACGAATACCAGGAAACTGATGATGAAACTAGTATTATCTTGAAAGAATAGAGAGAATTGGAGGAAATCAGAAAGGGTAATAGGAGATGGAGTTAAAAGTAATTAAGACTAGAAAATATTTAAGTCTCTACTTCAGATGACAGCAGATGTGAGAATCGGTTGTCTAATAAAACTTGACAAGCTAGTACAAGCTGGAATAGTAAAATTATAATTGCCTCTAATGAGCAAGCACTCGAAAGGGAACTTAATATCTGTCAGAACACCCTTGAATGTGTCAAAGGACAGGACAGGTTGGAGAAGCACTGAGGCCTTGAGCAGAGGTCAAGGTCTTTGCTTAGAATTAATCAGTCATTGATTCAGTTTCTTATGAATCCACTACATACCTGGCTTATTGTATGTGAACAGATTATTGTAGTAGAGAAAAGGTATTTTAAAGCACATTCTTTGCTTTCCTGATGAGTTTACTTAAGTCTTAAGCAAATATGTCAGGGTCCAGTTAGGAGCTGATGCCATGAGTTTTGAGGTCCAGTGAAAGATCTTGCCTCAAGGAGAGAGGTGTAATGGCCAGAACGGCGGTTCGGTCAGTGGGTAAACACCTGAGTTAGATCCCAGATCCCCAAGACACAAATTGTAGAAGGAGAAATTAAACCCTTACAAGCAGTCCTCTAACCTCTGTAAGTATGACACCTGTGTGCCCACACACATGAACAACATAAACAAATTTAACAAAACAAAACGAAACAAATTGAAGCACCTTCAAGGAGAGACACCTGATGCACTTGGGCCTCCATGTCCACATTTGAAAGGAATGTGTTTTACTCGGTGGAAACAAATGAAATGATTTTATTACGCGGATTATAAAATTAGATCATTCCCTACTTGGATCAATGTCTTTTACATTTTCAAAACTTATTGACTCTTGAATTTCGCATCATGTACCCTAATCCCACTGATCTCCCCATCCCTTTGTATCTGCCCTCCCCACTGCAACTTCCCTTCTCTCAAAATAAAAAAAATATCTTGTCATGGAAGCCGTAGTATGTCATAGTGTGTCCCACAGTATACCCTTTGTCCACATATCTTCACTTGTAAATGTTCATTGAATTGAGTCATTGGTTTGTTTGAGGCCTTTGACTTCTGCTGCACCATCAGTACTGGAACCTCACCAGGACTTCTTTCAGATATCCTGTTGTTGCCCTATGTCAGAGAGATCCGGCAGCTTTGGATCTGCACACTGGCAGCTTCATAAATGAGGTAGAGGTTAAGGTGGGTGGTAGCTGAGTTGGTTAGCCTGACTGCTTTCTTTCCCATACCGTGAGCGTGAGCTCTCCAGTACTTTCCTGTCTAGCTTACCCGATGCTGCAGTTGTGAAGGCCAGGGTCAGCTTTCCCTCTCTCATGCTGTTGGGACCAACTCATGTTTTTGAATTTTAGTATTTATTTTGGAGACAGGGTCATACATACTGATTTGCAGCCCTGGTTGTGGGAACACTATATGAACTATACTGTTCTTTGAACCCAAAAAAGATAACCAAATATTGGGATTAAAAGAGCGCATCACACTTCCTTTATTTTATGCATGAAAAGGCAAATTATGTCAAGAAATTTGTGGTTTCTTTAAAACCTGGTTAGTTTGAAATAAAGTAAGTGTAGATACTACTTTAATGTCTCACCAAATACAAATACTTGCTTTAAAAAAATCTTGGAGTTAGGATTTTTCAGGTTTTTTTTTTTTTTTTTTGGTTCTTTTTTGGAGCTGGGGACTGAACCCAGGGCCTTGCGCTTCCTAGCAAGTGCTCTACCAGTGAGCTAAATCCCCAACCCCAGGATTTTTCAGTCTTAACAAGTCTTGTAGAAAGTCTTAAGATTCTAATGTCATGTTAGGTAGGTATGGCCATTTGCCCTCCGTGGAACACTAGTGCAGTAATGACCAGTGCCATAGGTGCTCTAATTTAGGTCCTTTTACAGACCCATGTACAGAACTATGGCCTAAAGTTGCCCAGTGCTCTGTCAGCTTGGAAATTATAAATTTTATAAGAAAAAACCCCTTTATTGATAGGACTGTTTTAAGTGCTGAAAGCAGGTGTGGTTTATAGATCTCTATGTGTGTTTGTTTTGTTTTTAGCATCAAGCATTGCACAGTTCTCTCCAATAATGTAGATCATCTTTTACTGAACTTAACGCTGTCTGATATCATGGTCTCGCTGGCAAATGCCTCAACTTTACAGAATGATTCCAGTTGGATAGAAACAATAAGGAAATTTGTGACAGAGACCCTTAAAGGTGGCGCTAGACTGAACAGTAAACAGCTAAACAGATTGCTTGGAGTCTCGTGGAGGCTAATCCAGATGCAACCAAACAGAGGTAAGTGGTGCAGGAGAGGAGCTCTCGGTCTGGAATAAATGGCGTTTGCCGTCCCTCTGTAGTTGTGCTGGTTACATTCAAGCTGTTAAAAGGCAGCTGTCCTAAGCATTACAGAGCTATCTGACTACTCTCTTGGAGTGGTCCCATTCTGAAGCAAACTGGTAAAGATGTCTACCTTCTTGGATGTGTTTATACCTCTACTATCTAGCTTGAAATTGGGTTGGTTTTGAAGTGGTTGCTTTGACTTTTGTATCACCTGTTGCTAATGTGATAATCATCATCACTTGTGTCTAAGACAGCTTTGCCCCAGGAACGAAGTAGAAATGCTGTGCATGTGGAAGGAGTGTCTGTTCACATGCAGAGTTGGTTTCTTTCTGTCCTCAGATGCTACAGAGAATCTCATTAAGGCAGTTTATGCACTCTATCAACAGAGGGGCCTGCTTCTTCCAGTTAGGACTTTGTTAATCAAATTTTTCAGTAAGATCTATCAGAAAGAAGAACTGAGATCTTACAGATTGAGGTAAAGATTTTATATTTACCCTTAATTTTTTGTTATTTGGTAGCCTGTGTATTTCAATGTGATTAAGTCTTTGGAGAAAGTTTTATTCGTCGTATTCAAGAAGTAATACAAATTTTTATCAAAAGCTCTTCATCCTGGAAACTATACCCATATCTGAACAGACTAATGCAAGGCTGAAGTAATTTTGTAGGGGAGCAACATACAAGTGCATCTGTTTGTTTCTTATATTGTATAGTAGCAAACACATGCTAACCAGCTCACACAGATCTAACTGGTGTCCATTTTCATTTAAAAATTAAGTAGTTTCTTAATTTATTGAGCAGAACTGCTACAAAAGGGACACTAGCATCTTACTTTCAAATGCTGAAATAAATGTGTTATTTGTGTATCACTACTTTTAAATAGAAAAAAGATTGGTTTGGTTTAAGTTAACCTTCTCATGTTTATATATTAACATTTTATCTTGTTTTTCCTTGGCCTTCTAAGATACCGAAGCAGAGTGCTGTCCCGTTGGCTGGCCGGCTTACCATTGCAGCTCTCTTACCTTGGCTCCCGAAACCCTGAGCTGTCCACACAGCTGATTGATATTATTCATACTGCTGCATCACAAGCAAATAAGGACTTACTGAAAAACTTACAAGCTGCTGCTCTCCGAATTTATGGTGAGCATTGACTGCTGGAGGTCAGCCTTGATCTAGTCCAGCAAGGAAAAGGGATGTTAAAGGGGAGTTGGGAGTTTTTAATATTTGCCTTTCTTTTGATTCTCATTAGGTTAAGTTACTCGAAATACTAAACAGTAAGTTTAAGTGTATTAGAATAGTTTTTACCTTGTATATTCTCCCTAATAGTGTTGTTGTTGCTTAGAGGGTGTGTTTGTTTGGGACAGGGTCTCACAATGTAGTTTAAGTCCCTCATACTTGAGATCTCCCTCTCTCTCTGCCTTGAGTACATTTTATGCCCAAGTTAACATTTTGCTTCTTGAGTTAACATTAAAATTTCAAAAATTTAACTAATAAAGTACTTTGAAAATCCTTCTGATGCTTTGATGGCAAGATAGTTCTTGTGTTATTTAATCATGTCTTAGATAACTCCTGTACTAATATTCTATTCATCTCTAAAACTGACTTACTATTTAGTATTTTGAAAAATATTGATAAAAGCTTATTGGCACATATATTTATAAAGTAAATGTAACATATTTATTAAGATGTGTATCATATATTGTAAGTTTTATGATTTTATAGCGTGTAATTCAGTAATTCCTAAATAGGTTTCTAAGGTGGTTTCATTACTACTACATAATTCTAGAACATTCTCTTCGCTCCCAAAAGACCCTGTTTTCATTAGTCATCCCATCTCTTAATCCTTCTTTACTTAAGCTCCTGACAGTTATATTTTTTTGTCTATAGATTTGCCTATTCTGGATTTTTAAAAGGACTTTTTAAAGTTATTTTTAATTATGTGTCTATGTTAGGTTTATGCCTGTGAATACAGGTGCTCTTGGAGGCCAGAAGCCTCAGATCTCCCTGGAACTACTCGATCTGGTCTTCTGGAAGAGCAGGCATAAGCTCTTCACCTCTGAGCCTTCTCTCCAGACCCTTTGGACACTTTTAAAATGAGGATTATAATCTAAGGTCTTCGTGTCTGGCTTCTTCCTCTTAGCACAGTAGTGTGAGGGTTTATAAATGTTACTACAAGTATTAGTACCTTATTCTTTACTATTGCTGAGTGGTGTTCCATTGTATTAACATGCCACTTGTGAACATTTCCATGGTTTATGGGCTGTGCTTCGAAATACTGAGCATGGCTGTGTAGATGTGTACACACATGGAGCAAACATGTTGTGTTAAATTAGATACATGTAATTATTTTTAGTGAAAATGCTTGTATTTACTATTGTGCTTTGTTTTTTTTTGAGAACTGGGGACCCAGAACAGGGCCTTGCACTTACTAGGCAAGTGTTCTACACTGAGCTAAATCCCCAACCTTGTGCTTTGTTTTTAATCTTTTTTTCATCCCCCATCAGATTATTTTTCAAAAAATATTTCTATGAACCTTTGGATGTTATAAAATTGATAGTATGAGAAGACTTAAATAAATGATTATGCCCAATAGTTTAGTAAACTATGCCTGGTGAAAACTATTGTATGTAAATTGTTAAAATTGGAGTTAAACATAATTTGTCAACATTTAATTCACTGGATCAGTAATCAAGCTGCTTTAATAATTAAATCTGGTTTGTGTATCTTTTATGGTTGACTTTCATATTTACCTACCCCACTAGATCCTCAAGAAGGCGCTGTGGTAGTTCTTCCTGCAGAGTCTCAGCAGCGTCTGGTGCAGCTTTTGTATTTTCTGCCCACTCTGCCTGCTGATTTGCTTTCTCAGTTAAGTCGGTGCTGCATTATGGGAAGACTCGGTTCAAGTTTGGCTGGCACGCTTATTGGGATACTGTACATGAGGTATCACTGAAATGAGCTGTATTTTAAGTGTATTATCTGTCTCCCCTCTTTACTTAGGGACAAAAATACAGAATGCTTTTTTGTTTTGTATTTTTTTGAGATCAGAGTTTCTCTGCATAGTCCTGGCTGTCCTGGAACTTATAATGTAAATCACACTAGCTTTGAACTAACAGATCCTCTTGCCTCTGCCTTAAGAATGTTAGGACTAAAGGTGAGCGCCTTTTATAGTAACATACTGTGGACACCTCCATTTACTTTTATTGTGGCTGTGAGAACTTTGCTAATACTATTACTGTCTGAAGACAGTTTGTTGATATTAAGACTGATGTAAGTTTCTTGCTTTGTAATATATGTCCATGGTTTGGAATAGAGGTTATAGTTAAGTGGTTAATAGCTTGTAGGTAAAAATCCTATACTTAAAACCTCAAGTGATATGTGTTGTGATATGGACCTTTTTTAGTAAGTTTAGGTCTTTTGGGTAAGAATGCATGAATGTTGTGTGTGTGTGGGGGGAGCGTTTTCATTGGAGGGAAGTCCAGTTGCATGTGGGGTCTTGAGAATGGTGTTGAGAATCAACTTCCATTGTTCTTCCACCGTATTTATTGAGGCAGGGCCTTAGTCAAATCCAGAACTAGATTGCCTCTGCCAGAGTTACAGGTGGGTCACCATGCCCATTTAACATTCGTTTGTTCTGGGGGATTCAAGATGTTTCCTCCCCTTACCAATTTTCTAGGTAATGTCTTTTATGCCTTTATTATTTGGGGCTGTTCTAGATGCCTCATACTGATGAGATCAGTTCTACTGTTTTGTGTGGCTTATTTTATTTTGTCCTCAAAGTTCATCATATTGTAACGTGTATGAGAATTTTTTTTTCATTTTTTTGATATTATTTGTGATAGTCCATCAGCAGATGTATATACTACATTTATTTTTCAGTTTGTCAATGGGCACATGCATTGTTTCTGCCATTTGGCCACTGTGAATAAGACTTTGCACATTTGTGCACAAGTATCTCTTTGAGACTTTGCTTTCAATATTTTTGCTGTGTAACATAGAAATGGAATGGGCAGATCGTGTAGTACTGTCTCTATTTATGTGTAACATAGATATGGAATGGGCAGATCGTGTAGTACTGTCTCTGTTTATGCACACTCTAGGCCAGTGCTCTTTACAGAGAACCTCTTCAGCTCAGATGCTTAGTGTTGTGAGGAACCGTAACTAATACCTTGCCTTCCACAGTGACTTTGCCATTTTTTTCCTCTCAAAGGTTTTTGTTTTGTTTTTTTGCTTTGCTTTTTTTTTGTTTGTTTTTTTTTGTTGTTGTTTGTTTGTTTTGAAACAGGGTCTCTCTCTACTCGCTATATACCGGGCTGGCCTTAAACTCACTGAAACCTCTTGCCTCTGCCTTCAAGCACTGGGATTTAAAGTGTACATGCACTCCCACCCCTGGCTTTAAAAAAATATGGCATTGCTAGTGTTGAAAATATCCTCTATCACTTGTTAGAATCATTGATTGAGCATCTCCCCCATCTCCTGACAGGCAGGATTTCTCTGTAGCCCTAGCTGCCCTGGAATTGTGTAGACCAAGGTGGACTCTAACTTAGAGATCCACCTGCCTCTGCCTCCAGGCACTGGGATTAGAGGTGCGTGCCACCATTCCCAGCTATCAGTTGCTGCTTTTCATAAACTTACATTTGGCTATTTTGAATTGCAACATGGTTCATAACTGTCTGCCTCACCTTTCTAGCAACCCCTATGCACAATGTTTTTATATTTGAAAATTCAGTATTTACTTCTCATTTGTTAGAATTGGTTATATTTTTAAGAATTTGAAGCATTGATAGTTTCCTATGCTTTTCTTAGAAATAGAAAAAAATTCTGTCCTTGATGTGATGCTTTTATTAAATGTTAGGCCTTTAGCTTTTTTTCTGTTCAGTACTGCTGTTTAATCAGAAGTGCTTTTGCTTAATGGTGTCCATTGGCGGGCACTTAGTCCTTAACTACACTAAGACTCAGTTCAGCTTTTGAACACTTCGTGAAATTGAGTCCCTTGAAACTACATTTAATGTTCAGTTACAGTTCTCTGCAGCTTACCAGCTTTTGTCAAGGGTGGGTTTAACAGTCTTGCTTTGTTTAACTTAACTTTTCTCTGAAGTTTTGTAGTGATAGTCAGAAATTTGAATTAATCCACAGGACTGACTTAGTGATGCATAATCAGTAAAAGCGGGTTGGGGACTGGGGTGGAGCTCAGTGGTAGAATATATGCTGAGACTCTGGATTCCATCCTGGTTCAATTTCAGACTGACTGGTTCCTTCAGACATATTTTTAAGTTCTCGAGGTTTTTTGTTTGTTTGTTTGTTAGTATTGCTCCTCTTCTACTAGACCATGATTATATATTACCCAAACTTTCTTATTTCCAAGTCAAACTTTAAATGGACCTTCTATTTCCAGCCACTGGGTGGCACAATTGCTTCCTGTGTATACTGGGTATAAGAGGATTTTTCTATTAACTCTTTTGTCCCTCTTTCTGTTCTTGATGTTGAGTTCCTGTGTTATTCCTCCATGGATATCTACATGTTGCTCTGACACAGGAGAATGCTTAGTGTCCATCCTCCTATTAAAGAATATTAATAAATTCAAATGTAGGATTTTTTTCCTCCCTTGTAATGGGTTTGGGATTTAAGGTATGCATCATTTCTAGAAGTGGTTAAAATAAGGGCATATAGGTAAATTAGAAAAGCCTAATTTTGGCTGGTATTTACTCAGTTGTCTGATAAAAATCTGTAATCTGAGCTTGTTAGGTCTGATTTTTGTATCTTTTTGCTTTTTGGCATTCAAACTTTTCCTAAGGAAGCCTGGCTTTGAGGGGTTTTCAAAAATTCAAAAACTAGCTAGTAACTTGTCCTTTAGTAGAAACCAAGTATTTCTCACTTAAAGCTGCCATAATAGTTAGCTTTTCTCTTTGTTTTGGGCTTTGATCTTTTGAAATAGGGAGACTAGGTTCTAAAATTCAGTGTAAAATTCAAGAGAGAAAGGCCATGATTTTCCTGCCTCTGCCTCACAAGACTGGGTTTACAGATTTATGCCACCACACTCAGCTCATTCTGCTTTCCTTTCTTTTTTTTTTTTGGAGCTGGGGACCGAACCCAGGGCCTCGCGCTTGCTAGGCAAGCGCTCTACCACTGAGCCAAATCCCCAACCCCTCTGCTTTCCTTTCAAATCCTCTGCTTTCCTGTGTGTTGTCAGGGTAGACCAGAATATAATAACATGTCATGTCCTTAACAATAAAAATTTTAAAGCCTTATTAAGATGTTTTTGCTCAGGTTAGCCGTGAAGCTGAGACTCCATTATACTTACTTGATAAGGGTCAGACTTTGTTAGATAAGTAAGTGCACAATGGTAGAACCACAGAAGAATGAAAAACTTCTTGCCTCTTTGGAACTAATTTGAAATGTCAGATGGAAGTTTTGCTGTATCATATATGTTGGGCCATTTATACTTTTTAACTACATAACTAGTTAACTACATAACTAGAAATGTTAATACCTCTTAACTTTTATACTTAACCTCTTAACTATAATACTTATAAATGAAGTTAAGACAGTTTACTATGGATATATTTGCAATAAAGGAAAGTGCAGAACTGGGATTGAGGGACAGTGATAGGGCATTTGGAAGCCCTGGGTTTAGTCTCTGGGGTCCTATTTTTTTTTTTTAAATAAACCATGGTTTATTTATTTTACATGCTCTAATGTTTTGCCTGTATGTATGGCTGTGTGAGGGTGTTGGATCCCCTGGAGCTGGAATTATAGTTTGTTGTGAACTGCCATGTGGGTGATGGAAATTGAACCTGGATCCTGCAGAAAGGCAGCCAATGCTCTTAACCACCCGACCCCTCTACTCTTTAAAACCAGACTGGTAATAATTCTTTTGTTTCTTGTAGATCATCTTTTTCTGGATGGAGCCACTCGGTTAATGACTGCTTAATGACTGACGTGGATTATCTCAGCTTCTTATTTTCTACACTTACAGGTAGCCACGTTAACTTGCCAAGTTAAAAAAAGAATACATGGCTATGTGACTGACTATAACATACTAGCTTCTTTAGACCATGCTCTTGGAAGTATGGTGGTCTGAATGTGAAAAGAGCGTGTTGGGCAGGATCTGTGGCAGTCTGATCATTTTGAGAACTATTAATCAAGAGGGTCATTGGCTCATTGTCTGTGTGGGTTGGACCAAGAATAATAGAGCTAAGAAGGACATCAGAATTATGTTAGGTAAGGTATCCATGTTCAGAGTTTGGAGTTGCATCCACCTCCCACTCCACCCTTTTCTCCCCACATAAACAACTTCGAGCAAATAGGAATAACTGAAAAGCCCTGACAACGTATTATATAAGAGCATGCAGTGTTGTGTATTGGAGTGGAGCATGCTGTTGCTCTTATGTGTTCATTTGCTGTTTTGTTTTCTAAGATAGGTCATCCCTGTGAAGTTTTGGTTGGCCTGGAACTCAAGAGATTCCCCTACCTCTGAATCCAGAGTGCTGGGATTAAGAGGGCCACTCATTTTCTTTGTTAAAATCACTGTTTTATGCCCCTTTTTTAAAGAAATCAAGAGCGAAGCTCCCTGTGAGCGTGGTAAAAGTGTTTTTTGCTGTGTTTTAAGTTGGGTCAGGTTACATCTTTTGCGTGTGTAGTTCATGTGAGCTTTACAGTTTGTTACTAGGATTTAACTCCTGAAGACGCTGTAGGATGTGGAGCAGCAGGGCGGCAGAGGAGGGCTGTTGTTGCGGGTTATGTATTACTGCTGGGGTTTGTTTTCAGCTGGCTCTCTTTGTCACCTGCATTAGGGTTTTCAAAAGAGGAGCTGGCCTGGCTTCAGAACCTTCGAGGCGTTCCTCATGTCATCCAGACATCACTTTCCCCTGTGCTCCTCTACCTTACAGACATAGACCAGTTCTTGCACCATTGGGACATAACAGAGGTAATAGCACACCCAGAAAGAAACTGTTCGTTTCTGCAGTCCTGCTTGAGTCACAAATGCTTGCTGTGTGCTGTGTGTATGTGTGAGGTGCTGCTAGACAGAGCAGGGTAGAGAGCTGTCCTCCGCTGGAGAGGATAGCCGTTTGTAGCCGTAAACCCCTGTGTTCTGAAGTGGGAGAATATGTATACAAAGATCTTCGTGCTAGAGGATGAATTTAACTTAGTTATTGGGAGAACTTAGGTGGGGTGGCATTTTTGAACGTGAGTTTTTAAACCAAAAAATTGCTCACTAGTTTCTTTGATTTTTTTTTTTAATTAATATGTAGTTTTATTAAAGCTAAACTTAGGAAGACCCCAATTCTTTTTTTAGGTTTTGAAGCAAGCATACAGATCTTGTTTAGTTAATTAAAAGCAGATTCTGGTTTATAGTTTGTACCTTTTTTTTTTTTAAAGATTTATTCATTTATTATATATAAATGCACTGTAGCTGTCTTCAGACACACCAGAAGAGGGCATGGGATCTCTTTACAGATGGTTGTGAGCCACCATGTGGTTGCTGGGAATTGAACTCAGGACCTCTGGAAGAGTAGTCGGGTACTCTTAACCGCTGAGCCATCTCTCCAGCCCCTAGTTTGTACCTTTTATCTTAAAAAACAGACCATTCAAAAACTTTAATAGGCTCAGTATTTGTTAAACCTTCAGAAATACTAAATTCTATTGATACCTAATAAATTTACAAGTGTAAATCTTACTAGCATGTTTCAGTATTAGTGAAGATACACAGTGAAACCATATGTCTAAACCAAGTTTTAGCATGGAATTTTAAGGGTTATCTTTTATACTAAAAAGCAAATTTATTTTAAAAGATTTTTAATAGAACAAACTCAAAAGTATAAATAATTACTAAGGGTTTTGAGAGAGGGAGAGAGAGTGAGAGTGTGTGTGTGTGTGTGTGTGTGTTTGTGTGTGTGTGTGTGTGTGTGAGAGAGAGAGAGAGAGAGAGAGATAGCTTCTCTACCCATTTATGTATTAGTTAAGACCTGTTGACTTTGTAATGTTTCTTTTGTGGATACTGCTGTAGCAAAACGTACTGAGACAGCAAAATACCATTATATGATGTATTTGTCCCTGTGGATCGTTCCCAGTGTGATGCTGCTGGATCATACCGTAATTCTACTTTTAGTTTTCTCTTCATCAGGGTAATATAATTTTCTAGGGACTCGCATCTTAAGAAAAACCAACATTACTTTAATAATTATTTAAATTCATGCCTTTTAATTTTGTCAATTCATTCAGTAATTGTTTTATCATTAATTTTATACATGGATGAATTATTTCATGATTGCTGAGTCCCATTCTCAGAACTTGATTATGTCTTGGGAAAGCTAAGGCTAAAGCATGTAACTTTAAATAAATCTTTTTATCTTTATTTTTTATTATTATCATCTTTTTTTTATTTTTTTTCAACAGTCCAGTTGTTATCCCCCTCCTGGTCCACCCTCTGACAGTTCCTCATCCCATTTCTTCTCCCCTATCTCCAAGAGGATGCCCCAACATACCCCCATCCCCACCTCACAAGGCCACCTCATCCATTGGGGCCTCAAGTCTCCCAAGGGTTAGATGCATCTTTCTCACTGAGGCCAGACCGGGCAGTCCTCTGCTGTATATGTGTTTGGGGCTTCAGACCAGCTAGTGTATGCTGCCCAGTTAGTGACTCAGTGTCAGAGAAATCTCAGGGTCCAGGTTTGTTGAGATTACTGGTCTTCCTATGGGACACCCTCTTCCTCAACTTCTTCCAGCCTTTCCCTAATTAAATCACAGGGGTTCCACACTTCTGTCCAGTGGTTGGGTGTAAGTATCTGCATCTGTCTCAGTCTCGGAGGGCAGCCATGCTAGATTCCTGATTGTAGGCACACTATAGTATCAGTAATAGTGTCAGGCCTTGGAGCCTTCCCTTGAGCTGGATCCCAATTTGGGCTGTCACTGGGCCTCCTTTCCCTCAGACTCTTCTCCACTTTTGTCCCTGCAGTTCTTTTAGACAGGATCAATTCTGGGTCAGAGTTTTTGACTGTGGGATGGCAACCCTAACTTTCCACTTGATGTCCTACCTTTATACTGGATGTAGATTCTACAAGTTACCTCTCTCCAGTGTTGGGCATTTCATCTAAGGTCCCTCCCTTTGAGTCTTGAGATTCTCTCACCTCCAAGGTCTCTGGTACATTTTCGAGGGTCACCCCACCTCCCAACTCCTGAGGTTGTATATTTCTGTCCATTCTGCTGGCTGTTGGGTCTTCACTCCTCCTCTGCCCCTCCCGCTCTCCTCTCCCGCCCAGATCTCTCCCTCCCTCTGCCTTTTGTGATTATTTTCTTCTCTCAAGTGGGATTGAAGCATCCTCACTTGAGCCCTTTGACTTGTTAACTTTCTTGAGTTAATCTGTGTATTGTGTCCTGTGTATTCTGTACTTTTTTTGGCTAATATTTACTTATTAGTGAGAACATAACTTGTATGTCCTTTTGGGTTTGAGATACCTCACTCAGGATCATATTTTCTAGTTCCATCCATTTGCCTGCAAAGTTCATGATGTCCTTGTTCTTATAGCCGAATAGTATTCCACTGTGTAAATGAACCACATGTTCTGTATCCATTCTCCTGTTGTGGGACATCTGGGTTGTTTCCAGCTTCTGACTATCACAGATGAGGCCACTATGAACATAGTGGAGCATGTGCCCTTATGGCAACATGGTGGGGCATCTTTTGGGTGTATGCCCAAGAGTGGTATAGCTGGGTCTTAAAGTTGATCCATTTCCAATTTTCTGAGGAACCTCCAGATTGATTTCCAGAATTATTGTACCACTTTGCAATCTCACCAACACTGGAGGAGTGTTCTCTTTCTCTACATCCTTGACAATATGTGCTGTTACCTGAGGTTTTGATTTTAGCCATTCTCATCATGGTATGGTGGGAATTTCAGGGCTGTTTTCATTTACATTTTCCCTGATGACTAGGGACTTAGAACATTTCATCAAGTGCTTCTTGGCTATTAGAGATTCCTCTGTCATGAATTCTGTGTTTAGTTCTATACCCCATTTTTTGATTGGGTTATTTGGTTTTTTGGCGGTTAGTTTCTTGAGTTCTCTAGGTATTTTGGATATTAGCCCTCTATCAGATGTGGGGTTAGTGAAGATTTTTGTCCCAATCTGTAGGTTACACTGATTTGTCCTATTGATTATTTCCTTTGCCTTACAGAAGCTTTTCAGTTTCATGAGGTCCTTTATCAATTCTTGATCTGAGAGCATGAGCCATTGGGGTTCTGCCCCTCCCCCTCGTGCCAATGAGTTCAAGGCTCTTTCCCACTTTTTCTAATATTAGATACAGTGTATCTTGTATTATGTTGAAGTCCTTGATCCAGCTGGACTTGAGCTTTGTGCAGGGTGATAAATATGGATCTATTTTCATTTTTTTAAATAAACTGCCAGTTAGGCCAGCACCATTTTTTGAAGATGCTTTTCTTTTTTCCATTGTATATTTTTGGCTTCTTTGTCAAAGATCAAAATGTCCATGGGTATGTGTGTGTGTGTGTGTTTATATCTGGGTCTTCAATTCTGTTCCATTGATCAGATCACTTGTCTGTCTCTGTACCATGTTTTTTTCTATTGCTCTGTAGTATACCTTGAGGTCAGGGATCATGATTCCCCCAGAAGTTCTTTTATTGTTAAGAATTGTTTTTGCTATCCTGGGTTTTTTGTTTTTCCATATGAAGTTGAGAATTGCTCTTCTCATGTCTTTGAAGAATTGTTAGAATTTGAATGGGGATTCTTTTCAGCATCTAATGAGATGGTCATGTGATTTGCATTGAATCTGTAGATTGCTTTTGGTAGGGTGGCCATGTTTACTATTATTCCCACCAATCCATGAGGATGGGAGATCTTTCCGTTTTCTGAGGTCTTCTTAATTTTCTTTCTTCAGAGACTTGAAGTTCTTGTCATACAGATCTTTCACTTATTTGGTTAGAGTTACTCCAAGGTATTTTATTTTATTTGTGACTATGGTGAGGGGTGTTGTTTCCCTATTTTCTTCCTCAGCCCATTTATCATTTCTATAAAGGAAGACTACTGATTTGTTTGTGTTAATTTTATATCCAGCCACTTTGCTGAAGTTATTTATCAGCTGTAGGGGTTCTGATGTTGGCTATTGGTTTGCTGTATATTGCTTTTGCTATGTTTAGGCAAAGGCCTTGAATTCCTGATCTTTCCAAGACTTAAAAATGAAGGGCTGTTGGATTTTGTCAAATGCTTTTTCAGCATCTAATGAGGTGATCATGTGATGTTTTTTCTTTTAGTTTGTTTATATAGTGGGTTATGTTAATGGATTTTTGTATATTGAACCAGCCTTGCATCCCTGGTAAAGCCTACTTGGTCATTGTGAACGATGGTTCGATGTGTTCTTGGATTCAGTTTTTGGGAATTTTATTGAACATTTTCAATCAATATTCATAAATAAAATTGGTCTGAAGATTTCTTTGTTGGGTCCCTGTGTAGTTTAGGTATCGAGAGTGTTTGTGGCTTCATAGAATGAAGTAGGTAGTGTGCTTTCTGTTTCTGTTCTATGGAGTAGTTTGAGGAGGGGTGGTCTTAGCTCTTCTTTGAAGGTCTGGTAGAATTCTGTGCTAAAGCCATCTGGCCCTATGTTTTTTTTTTTGGTTAAGAGGTTTTTTTTTTTTTTTTTTTTTTTTTTTTGGGGCTGGGGACGAACAGGACCTTGCGCTTCCTAGGCAGCGCTCTACCACTGAGCCAAATCCCCAACCCCTGGTTAAGAGGTTTTTAATGACTTCTATTTCCTTACAGGATATGGGCCTGTTTAGAAAGTTTACCTTCTCTTGATTTAACTTTGGTATGTGGTATCTATCTAGAAAATCATCCATTTCATCTACATTTTTTCAGTTGAGTATAGGCTTTTGTAGTAGGATCTGATTATTTCTGTTATGTCTCTTTTCATTTCTTATTTTGAATATTCTCTCATTCTCTTTCTCTCTCTCTCTCTCTGTGACTTTTAGTTTGTCTAGGGGTTTATCTGTCTTGTTGATTCTTTTTTTTTTTTTCAAAGAACCAGCTTTTAGTTTTGTTGATGTATTTATTTATTTAATTTATTTATTTATTTATTTATTTATTTATTTATTTTTTTATTTTCATCCTCCTTTTTGTTTCTATTTGGTTGATTTCTGCCCTGAGTTTAACTATTTCCTGCCTTCCACTCCTCTTGGGTGTGTTTGTTTGCTTATTTTACTATAGGGCTTTTAGGCGTGATGTTAAGTTGTTGGTATAGGATCTCTTCAATTTCTTCAGGAGAGCACTCAGGGCTCTGAGTTTTCCTCTTAGCACTGCTTTCACTGTGTCCTGGAAGTTTGGGTTATTGTGCTTTCATTTTCATTGACTTCTAAGTGGTCTTTAATTTCCTTATTTCTTCATTGAGTTGAGAGTTGTTCAGTCTCCATGGTATGTGGCTTTTTTTGTTGATTTTGTTGTTATTGAAGTCTAGCCTTAGTCCGTGGTGATATGGTAGGATGCCTGGTATTATTTCAGTCTTCTTGTATCTGTTGAGGCTTGTATTGTGTCCGATTATATGGTCAATTTTGAAAAAGGTACCATGAGGTGCTGAGAAGAAGGTATTTTCTTTTGTTTTAGGGTGAAATGTTCAGTATATATCTGTTAAAATCATTTGGTTCATAACCTCTATTAGTTTGACTGTGTCACCATTTTCTGTTTCAGTGACCTGTCCATTGCTGAGAATGGGGTTCATTATTAATGTATGGGGTTCAGTATATGTTTTGAGCTTTAGTAAAGTTTCTTTTATACATGTGGGTGCCCTTGCATTTGGAGCATAGATGTTCAAATTGAGACTTTATCTTGGTGGATTGTTCCTTTGATGAATATGAAGTGTCCTTCCTCATCACGCTTGATAACTTTTGGTTGAAAGTATTTTATTGGATATTAGGATGGCAATTCCAGCTTATTTCTTGGGACCGTTTTCTTGGAAGACTTTTTGTCCAGCCTTTATCTCAGAGGTAGTGCCCTTTGTCATTGAGGTGTGTTTCTTGTATGCAGCAAAATGCTGGATTCTGCTTGTGTCTCCAGTCTGTTAGCTCGTGTCTTTTTATCGGGGAGTTGAGTTGAGAGCTACTAGAGATGGATGATCCTTAGTCCCTGTTATGTTTGTTGTTGTGGGTAGCATTAAATGTATGTGATTCTCTCCTTCTGGTTTTGTTGTGAGATCATTTATATCTTGTTTTTTCCTTGGTGTAGGTGTCTTCCTTGTGTTGGAGTTTTCTTTCTAGAATCCTCTGTAGGGCTGGATTGGTAGATATTGTTTAAATTTGGTTTTGTCATGGACTATTTTGTTTTCTCTATGATGTTTGAGAGTATTGCAGGGTACAGTAGCCTGGACTGGTATTTGTGTTCTTTTAGGGTCTGCATAACCTCTGTCTAGGCTCTTAATGGCTGTTAAGGTCTTTGTTTAGTTGTCTGGTGTAATTTTGATAGGTCTGCCTTTATATGTTCCTTGGCCTTTTTCTCTTACAGCTTTTAATATTCTTTGTTCTGTACATTTATTATGTGATGAGAGGATTTTTCTTTTCCTTTTCATACTATTTGGGGTTCTATAGGCTCCTTGTATATTTATGACCATCTCTTTGTTTAGGTTGGGGAAGTTTTCTTCTATGATTTTGTTGAAGACATTTTTGGGTCCTTTTGAGCTGGGAATCTTTGTTCTCTTCTATTCCTATTATTCCTAGGTTTGGTCTTTTCATTGTGTCCTGGATTTCCTGGATGTTTTGGGTTAGTATTTTTTTCTGTTTTGAATTTTCTTTGGCTGGTGTGTTGATATCTTCTTCTAAGGTGTCTTCTATGCCTGAGATTCTCTCTTCTATCTCTTATATTCTGTTGTTGATGCTTGCATCCGTAGTTACCTCTTTTCTAGATTTTCCATTTTTAGAGTTGATTTTTTGCCTCATCTCAACTCTCATGTGTAGGCATAAAGTGTTTGCAACTTACTTTTAATGTTCAACCTCTCCCCTTGCTCACCACCTACCAGAGGCAGTGGAAGAGAAATGTTATTAGGATGTGGGGGAAGTGGATCTCTTCATTGAGGGAAGCTCAATCTTCTCTGTCATCAGTTCAGTCCTCTAGCAAATACCAAATAAGAATCAGCTGCTTCAGTCCAGTCTTCTCAGCAGGCAGACATCATGCACAAACTAGCAGCTGTAGTTAAATCCTGAAAAAATTGCTAGGCTCACCAACCACCCCCAAGGGCACTGAAGCAGCAGCAAGTCCAAGAACCTCATAAGCACAAGCACTTTATTTGGCAAGTTTCTTTCAGTGGTGGAGTTACCACAAATGGGGCTCAATAATCCTGTGTAAGGCAAACCAATACATGTGTGTAGTTAGTGAAGAGTAGCAAGGTGGAGTAAACCTAACCGATGCTCAGTGCTTGTCTCCACTGACTGTGAGGTCAGATTTACACTCCTTCCTCAAGAGTCCTTTCAAGTGTCCGCTATAGCAAAACATCCTTTCACCTGGGTCTGCTTCAGGAAAACATTCTTTCACGTGTCTACTTTAGTGAGACATCCTTTTACCTGTGTGCCCCAGCAAAACATCTTTTGTCATAAATGACTTACCAAAGAAACTAGAAGTTTCCACCTAACCAGATTTTTTTTTTTTTTTAATTTCTGTTTAGTGTTTGTCTGGATAACCTGTCTATTGGTGAGGATGGATGTTGAAATCTCCCAATATTATTGTGTGGGGTTCAATATGTGATTTAAGCTTTCATAAAGTTTCTTTTACAAATGTGGGTGCTTTTTGTGTTTGGGGCATAGATGTTCAGAATTGAGACCTCATCTTGGTGGATTTGTCCTTCGCCATTGCTTTTGATTAATTTTTGGTTGAAAGTATTTTGTTAGTTAATTATTAGAATGGCTATACCAGCTTGCCTCTTGGTTTCATTGGTTTGGGAAATCTTTTTCCAACCCTTTACTCTGATGTGATGTCTATCTTTGATGTTGAGATGGTGTTTGTATCCAGCAGAAGGATGGATCCTGTTTTCCCATCCGTTCTGCTAGCCTTTGTCTTTGTAGGGGAACTGAGTCCATTGAGAGAGAAATGACCAGTGATTTCGAATTCCTGGTGGTGGTGGTGGTGGTGGTGGTGGTGGTAGTGGTGGTGGTGGTGTTGGTGGTGGTGGTGGTGGTGAAGAGATTGACATTGTTTCCCTTTGTTGGTTTTGCTGGTGTGATTATTTCCTGTGTTTTCATGGGTGCAGTTAACGTCATTGTAGTTTTCCTTCTAGTGCTATCTGTAGTTGTGGATTTATGGATAGATAGATACTGTTTAAATTGACTTTGCCTTTCAATATCTTGTTTTCTCTATTTATGGTGAATGAAAGTTTTGCTTAGTATACTAGTTTGGGCTGGCATCTGTGGTCTCTTTCAGTCTGAAGAATATCTGTCTAGGCCCTTCTGGCTTTTGGAGTCTTCATTGAAACATCAGGTATAATTCTAATAGATGTGCTTTTATATGGTATTTGGCCCCTTTCCCTTGCAGATTTTAATATTTTGTCTTTGTTCTGATTATTATGTGGCAGCAGAATTTTTTTCTGGTCCCATCTATTTGGTGTTTTAGAAGTTTCTGATTTATAGATATCTCCTCCTTTGGGTTAGTAGTTTCTTGTATGAGTTTTTTTTTTTCTTTTTTTTTAAATACTTTCTGGACCTTTGAGCTGGGAGTCTTCATCTTCTATTCCTGTTCATAGGGTGCACAGTGTCCCAGACTTCCTGGGTGGCGTGTGTTGGGAACTTTTCAAATTTAACACTTTTTTGACCTATGTGGCAATTTCTTCTATCATATCTCTGTTCCATGCCATTCTTCCTTCCATCTCTTTTGTTCTGTTGGTTATGCTTGTATCTGTAGTTACCTAGATTTATTGCTTATATTTCCATTTTCAGGTCTTGGATAGTTTTTATTCATTTTCTTCACCCGTTTTTGTGTTTGTGTGTGTGTGGTGCGCATGTTTCCAAAGGGATTTATTCATTTCCTTTTTAAGGGCCTCTGTCATCTTTATAAGATTGATTTAAGATCATTTTCCTGTGGTCAGCTGTGTTAGAGTATCCAGGGCTTGCTGTGGTGTGTGGGTGGTCTGTTGGTGCCACGTTCCCTTCCCTAGCTGTCGTGTTCTGTGCAGGCCTTTAGGCCTGGGTTTGTGGTAATTGTAGGTTTAGGTGCTGGTTTCTGAGTTTATTTTTGTTGGATGGATTTTCGTTTCTTGGTTTCTGTTTCTCCTCTGGTCTTCTGGCCTGAGTGGCATGTGGTTCTGGTGAAACAGCGAGTCCTCAGGTTCAGTAGGGTGTTTCTGCTGAGGTTTTGATGGCCTGTGTGAACTCTGGGGTTTGTGGTGTTTCGTGTTGCCTCTGAAGTTCTGGGAACTGGTGTGGCCTCTGGGGTTCTGGATGGTGTAGCTTCTGTGGTTTGAGGAAATGAAGAGTGAGGAGAAATGTGGTGGTGCTGTTGGAACAGCTGGGCTGGCTTTTGTGGCATGCATTTTCTACTAAGTAACTACAGTGCTGTTGTTAAGTATTTGATCCTACACTTTGGGCCTTTGTGTTGTAGCAATTAAGAGAAATATAGTCTCCATCTTCCTAAGCTAAGAAGATATAGATGTTTTTATATATACTTCATAGATGTTGTATTGTGTGTGTGATGTCTGTTTGACCCTTGTTATATGCATCTACAAAATCAAGGTTTTGTTATGTTTGCTATTGATATATAAAGTTGCTTTAAAAATTGTGTTGAACTTGTGTTCTTAAATGCCATGATGCAGTTACTGTTTTTCTCTTTTTTTTGACAGGCAGTTTGTCACAGTTTATTGGTTATTCCTGCCCGAAGTCAGAGCTTTGACATCATGCAAAGTGCCATCAGTAAGCATTTGGTAAATATCCTTAATTTTGTGTTTGTTTGTTTGTTTTCTTAAGTAAAATGAAATTTATCTGTCATCTTATGGCATGAAGTGGTAAGAACTTTTGCTGGCTGTTGCTAATTTAACTGAGAGGGTGCTGTTGGGAGTGAGTGGAGGGTGGCGTGCGTTCTTTTTGTTAAGACCTTATTTTCTGTATTTGTGAAATAAGGGACCTGAGAATTAAAACCCAGTCATTGCTGAGTTAATGTCAATGAGTGTGTTTGGGATCCAGTAGATTGTGGTTCAAAGTAGGGACATTAAAGGCTTAGTCATTGGAGGCAGTGGGTTCAGCTTTGACATGGACTTGTCTTCCAACCCGTAAATTCACATTTGTATGCCCTCACTAGGTCTTTAAACTTCTTCTAATGTTTATATTGTGATATAGGTTTGGTTTTGGAGTATGTTTAATTATAACATTAAAATGAATTTTTCTGGGGATTCACTTTGACTAATCTTAGAGTCATTTCCATCACCCTCTTCCTCCTTTAAGGTCAGGTTTCCCTGGAGTTGGAAGAGAATGCACTGTTAATTCTAAGTCCCTTTCCTTGCTGTCACACTTCTAGCTCTTACTCTCTTATAGTCAAAGATGTGTGCTTATTTTTCCTTCTCTGCCGCCAATCACAGGGTTTTGCTTTCATGTGCCCACATTTGTTGTGGGAAAGGGCTACATCCCAGTTAGTCTTGGCCCCTCTTTTCAAATTACCCTTTAGAGGAGGTCCCCGTCTGTCTGTGCAATTGTGGATTGTGTTCAGCCTTAGTGACAGTGCAGTGCATTCCCGTGGTCGAGATGAGTGAGTGAGCATACCATAACAAACCTTTTCAGGCTTCTGGGTTTCTTTCCAGTGAGTGGCTTAATGTTAATATATAAATAATATCACTTACTAATCCCTCTTCTTGTGTCTACATTGCTAAAGATCAGGAGACGACTAAATGACTCTGCATTTAAGAATACAGAGTAAAGGGGTTGGGGATTTAGCTCAGTGGTAGAGCGCTTGCCTAGGAAGCGCAAGGCCCTGGGTTCGGTCCCCAGCTCCGAAAAAAAGAACCAAAAAAAAAAAAGAATACAGAGTAGAAGGGTGGGAACTAGTGAACAGAGTTCTGGTTTGGATAGTTGTACATAGCTATGATTGTTAGGATTGTGACTTTCTTTGGGTGTGATACATGAAGCAGTCCTTGAAATAGTTATTTCTGACCAGTGATAGAGGCTGTCATGCTTGAATCTTCTAGGTGCTTCCTCCATGAAAAGGAGGTAGTGCATTGATTGTTATCAGTGACACTTCTCAGGCCTGGCTCTGTGCTAGAACACTTGCTTACATGTGTGAGTTCCTGAGCTCTCGTTTTAATTTTCATTGCCATACACAAAAAAGTTATTTCTTCATGCAAAGTAGTTTTATTTGGGAATTAAATTCTTAGAGGAAAATTGGCCTTCAAGTGCAGCAAGTAGCTGAACTACATGACTCTAATGTAAAGTGGCGTCCACCCCGCCCCCGCCCGCCTGCCTGCCACATTAGCTAATGAATCTCACTTTTCCGCACTCAGGTTGGGTTGACTGTCATCCCTGACAGCACGGCTGGCTGTATATTTGGAGTGATGTGTAAGCTCCTGGATCACACGTGTGTAGTTAATGAAGCTCTCCTGCCCTTCCTGGCTTCTTGTTGCTACAGCCTTCTTTATTTCCTGCTTACTCTAGAGAAAGGGGAAGCAGAGCATCTCAAAAAGAGGTAATGTGTATTTTTCTTTTCAACCTTTTGTTTCCTCCTTAAATAAGAATGAAGGGGAACTAGATTTTAGAACTAATTTAAATTCACTCAGTGGGCTTGAATATGCTTAGGTAGTGTTGTTTTTATTCATCTTTTTAATGTAGCAAGAACTCATAGGGGTTTTTTATTTCATTAAGCTACAGATTTGGAAAGTCAGATGGTATTACAGAGCTGCTGGAAAGCTTTTATAAGCATCATTATAGGTCTACCAGAGCAAAAAATTCTACTCTAAAGTGAATGAACTGTTAGTATAGTGTGCGTGTGTGTGTGTGTGTGTGTGTGTGTGTGTGTGTGTGTGTGTGTGTGTGTGTGTGTTATTTGAGGCTTCGTTAGACATAGCCGGAGCAGAATTCTAACTTGTTGGATTTAAGAAGTGTTAAAATGCTAGTGACTGTAGTTAGTACTTGTACTTCTTTGCATTATTTAAGCTAGAACGTACAGGTAGTTTGGAAGATTCCACTGTAGGTTTAAACATGTTTTCATGTTTATAAGTTTTTATTGGTGTACCTGTTGGCTTAAGTGAAAAACTCTAGACAGGTGAGCAAATAGGAAACAATAAAAATTACATTCTTTTCCCTTCTGTTAATCTTTTGATACATGCATTTTCTAGTCCTTGAACTTTATTGTTCACTTTTTTTTCTTTTTGAGACAGTCTTGCTGACCTCAGTCTCAGAGTGTTCATCAGTCTCACACATGCTAGTACTGTAGGTGTGCACCTTCGTGCCCTATGTCGTCTTCTCTTTGAACTTGTAAATGTGCTGAAAATGTAGTGTGCATGCTGGCTGTGTACATTTCATGGCTTAAAACAGTAATAAACTGAGCCATCCATGTACTGCAGCTCCACGCATCTGTGTGGACCCACACTGCAGTTCCTGTTCTCTTCTGCGTGTATCTGTTACTTTAGTGGTGATTGGCATTGTGGCCTGTTGAGTGGGTGGTTCTGTGTATATGTATGGACAGTATTGTTTCTGTTCTTTATATCTGTAAACTTGATAATAATTAACTTTTCTGTATTTATTTTGGCTATCATTGTTGTCTGTGATCATTTGTGCTGATTCATTTGGTTCTGTTTTACTCACTTTTAATTCTCTGTATGAAGGTAAGCTTTAGCAGAGCTCTTTAATGGGTTAGATAGTAAACAGTTCAGGTTTTCAGGGCCGTGAGCTCTCTGCCATATACATACTTCTGTATAATGTAAAAGCAGCAATAGAAAATACATAAATAAGCGAATGCGGCTGTTTCCAGTAGAACATGGTTTACAGATATAGGCTGTGGTCTGGGTCTGGCTTGCTTTGCAATTCCTTTGATGTAGTATTTATTCTGTGAATTTGCCAGACCGTGTCCATTATTCTATTTGTACTTAAGCTCACATTTTTTCCAAATGAAGACACAATTTTTAAAAAATAGGTATTTTCACTGCAATACCATAGAACTAATGCATAGTGAATATGTTAATATTATCTAAGGTTTTATAACATCTCCACACAGGACTTAATTTGTTACTGCTGCTTGTCATTTGAAATAGAAGCCTTATTTTCTTAAAACAAAACAAAACAAAACAAAACTGAAGTTTCAAAGATCTTTGGAGCTTTTAAATAAAGGAACATCTTTGGCTTTATGTGACTAGACTGGAGAAAACTGAATGTGTGTAATAACTTGTTTTTCTTTTTAAAGCACCTCTTTGTTTTAGAAAGTCTTACTTTGTGCCCTGGCTAGCCTGGAACTGGCTCTGTAGACTAACTCAAGCCCAAGAGATCCTTGATTTCGTAGATACTAGCTGAAAAGTCAGGCTTGACAAAGCTCGGGTCACAGTGTGCCACTGAGCCCTGAAGATGCTGTCCTTTCTTTGTCTAGTTGGCTCTTGAACTAATGAAAATCTGCTACTGGCCTAGCCACTTGGTTTGTGGGTAGAAGTCTAAGTTGTTGTGTTGTTTAAGGATCAGTTGTGTTGTGAATCAGTGTGTGCTCTTCCATAGCTTGCCTTAAATCTCTGCATGAAGACTCGGGTCTTCTTCCTCAGTCTGGGAAGTCCTTTGTTATTCCTTCCATTGTTTGTTCTTAGGTTTTCTAAAAATTCCATTTTTGTCTCTTAACATCTTCCAATCTAAATCTCTTTGATATCTTGAGTAACACAACTTCATATCTTATGCATGCTGCAGCTCATCTCTTGATAATACTGTGACGCTGTATACTCCGGCACTCACACGATGAAATCATCTAACCTTTCTCAGAATGCATCCCTGCTGTCAGGTGACTCAAAGGCTACGTATTTAGAACTCTGTTAGGACCAAAGCAACTTCCTGTTGTCTTTTTCATCTGAATTTTTGTAGTCTTTATGCTTCTGCCTTATTATTAGCTATTCAAGAGCCTACTGATTTTTCTCTTTTCTTCTTCTGCATGGCTATCCAAGTCTGGTTCTGTGTCAGTACATGGGCTATCAAAGACCTTGCTTGACCTTGTTGGTCTAGAAGGGATTCATTGTGTACCTCACATGGCCTTGATTATGCTCAAAATGCTGAGATTGAGGACTTTGGAAGGCTGTTCACTGCAGGTTCAGAAGCTAGTAAAGACTAAGGTTGGAGCCTTCAGCCACAGCCTCAGGGGTCGACCTAAGCAGGCAGGTGAGGGAATGAGAATAAAGGCATATTTAGAGAAAGCTGGGGTTGGGTAAGATTCTCAGGTGGAAAAGCTACACTACCTGGAAGCTCAGCTTGCTTATTATACAGTATTTACTATATACAGGTAAACAACCAGGCGGGGTTATTGCGCACAGTGGAACAAAGAGATAGGCTTAGCTAAGATTGGTAGGAGCAGTAGTCTCTGTAAGGAGAATGAATAGTCTTCAGGCCATAAACATCTTTGGGCCAAGGGAACAGGGGAGTAACTGTGGTTGACATTTTCTGAATGCACTGTCATATGCACTCTACACCGATGGAAGGCTTTGCCATCCCTCCAAGCCTCACCTGGGGGAAGGCTTTGCCAGTCGGTACCAACTGTATGGTTCTTGACATGGAATCCCCTTTGTCAACAAGACACATTCACACAGTACTTTACTTGATCCTCATAAGTCCCTCTACTCGCCCTCCAAATGGATATTGTGTCATTAATTACTACACTCAGATCATACGTACCATAAGCCTGTTTAGTGACATGGAAGTGACCATTTATCATTTTATGTTAAGTTGGAGTAAACCTTCTGAAGTCTGTTTGGGTTCCTGGAAAACATGATTTTCTGAAAATCGACCCTTTCCTACTGACCTATGACTGGATTCAGTCAGAGGTTTGAAGTTTCATCTGTGGATTTCTGTTCTTTCTTGGGAGCAGTAATCTTCAGATGTCCTCTACATTGTGTAGTAATTCAACAGTTTCCAGTGTCCTTTATACATGTGTAGATCGTTCTGTCTTCTGGCAGGCTCTGTGCTATATAACCAGTGTTGCTTCTAGGAAAATGCTGCCTACTAGACTTTCTAGCAGTTAATTCTTAGTTGCTTTACTACTTAGGATTTGCTGTATTTAGTTTGAAGTTTTTGTTTTGTTTATTGAGATGGGATCTCTGTAGTCCAGGCTAACCTTGAACTCATTATGTAGCTTAAGCTGGGCTCAAAATAACTGTCACTTCTGCTCAGCTCCTACATGTTGGAATTTTAGGCATTGAGCTGTCACACCTGGCAAGAAACACTGCATTTCTTGAAAGTCTACCTTTAGTTTGGGGTAATATGGAAAGGGCATTTCTCTTGTGTTTGAGCTCACCACTTATTTTTCTTTCTATTACTATAGGGACAAGCTGTGGGAGGTTTGTGTCTCCATCCTGGCTCTCCTGCCCAGAGTCCTTAGGTTGATGCTGCAGAGTCTACGGGTGAACAGAGCTTCTCCTGAGGAGCTGCCTGTTGTAGGCCAGCTGCTTCGCCTGCTTCTTCAGCATGTGCCTCTTAGGTCGCACATGCTGACCAATGCCATCCTAGTGCAGCAGATTATCAAGAACATCACGGTAGGCATCATGGGACCCAGTGCCTTCTCCTCTTTGTGGAGGGAGGGCCAAGGGGCACGTGTGAGAGAAGGATGTGCACCAGCTGACTCTTTGCAGCTCACCGTCACTTTTCTTTGTGATTGAGAGCCAGTCTTTTAAGAATACGGTTTTAAAATATTCAAGAAGTTCAGTTGGTGTAAATGTTGCAGCTCTAAGGGGAAACCTCTGGGAGCTGTGAATACTACAAAGTCACACCATACAATAAACCTCACACGAGATTCATTGGGAAAGACAGAGTGGTTGCCCTGCTCTGGAGAGAAGCAGGAAAAACTAAACAGGATGCATACAGTTTCTTTGGGGTGTGCAGGAGTTTGCCAGGGTAGCCTGGGATTGGAGGAATTGTGCGGCTTAATCTTGGGCTCTTCTTCTTTTTTTTTTTTTTTTCTCTTTAGGGCAGGGCTTGGCCACAATCTTTCAGGGGCTGGAAGGCTGTTAGAGAAGTTGTGGGGAGGGGCAGTAGCCAAGAGGGAAAAGGAGAAAGGTGAAGGCTTCACCTCTTTCCCCGGCTGTTGGGAGGGCAGTAGTGTTCTAAAGGCTCCTTAGTGTTCTGGTCTGGAGTAAAGGCGAGATTGTGTAGATGGTTTAGAGTTTATCACTGAGTGTCGGACTTCAGCATCGTAGAGCTTTTATAACCATGTTATGGGGTGCTTGTTCTGACTTCTGAGTCTTTATAGAAGCAATGGACAGTGTGGCAGCGGATAGTTCAAAACAGTAGAAGAGAAAAAATCAGTAATCTGACTATATCATGCCTGTGTTAGAGAATCAGCCTACCTCTACAGAAGAGAGAGAAGGTTGGTAGCTGGCCCTGTAGAGTTAGTCTATTGACATTAGTGTAAAGATTGTGAAAACTGAGGCCAAGTGGAAGGAATAACGGCAAAAGGGATGGATGGTTGTCCATAAAAATTTTTATTAGTCTCCAGCATGTCCAGGAAGGAACAGATTTGCAAAGAACTTGTTATTCTTAGGGCACATACTGTTTCTCTTGTCACATTAGCCAAATCACAGTTCCAACTTAAAGGACTCATGCATTTGACAGTTTGAGCGGGCAGGCACTCTGTTGTCATGGGGTAAACACTGTGGCTGGGGTACATTTGCAGCAGTGGGAGTTTGCTGGGTGGAGTTATATCTCAGTGAGTCAGGAAGTAGAGAGCCTGGACCACAAGTGGGCTCTGTCCAAAGAACCTTCCAAACAGCAGCACTACTCGGGAAAAAGTATTCAGATACCAAAGCCTTAGGACCCATTTATAATTTCAAATTTTCGTAAAGAGTAGGGATTTTCACTGGCTATAGTAACTCCCAATAGTTGATTGGTTTGTTTTGTATTTTATTTTTTGTAGTATTTCTTCTAGTTTATAAAATTTTTTTTTAACTTTTATTTCTTACTCACTTTTTACTTCCTGCTTACTGCCCTACCTACCTCCCAGTCACCCCCTCTCACAATTCCTCCCCCATCCCCTTCTCCTCTGAGTGGGTGGGGACACCCCTGGGTATCCTTCCACCCTGGCACATCAAGTCCTCTGGGAGGATAGGTTTCTCCACTCCCGCTGAGGCCAGACAAGGGAGCCCAGCTAGAGGACATGTCTCATGTACAGGCCACAGTTTCTGGGATAGCCCCTGCTCCCATGTTCAGGACCCACACGAAGATGAGGCTACACGTCTGCTGCATACTGTGTTCAGGGAGGCGTAGGTCCAGCCCATGTATGTTCTCCAGCTGGTAGTGGAGGAGGATACTTTTATGTCAGGTAGTTCAGTTCTCACACTAAAGTGCCTTTTGTTTTTTCTCTGCAGACTTTGAAGGGTGGCAGTGTTCAGGAGCAGTGGCTTACAGACTTACATTACTGCTTCAGTGTGTACATCAGCGGCCATCCCCAAGGGCCTAGTATATTGAATGCATTGTATTAAAGAAGCACCATGGGACCTCCTGTTTGAAATTAATTGTTCATGCACATTCATTTTATTTTGAAGAGAGACTGATGTAACAGATATTTGCCATTAAACTCAACTTTTAAAGAAGTTGTTCGTGAGCTTCCTTCTTACAAAAGTGGGAAAATAAGGTTTAAGAGTTCTTAGTGATCTCACACTGTTTGCCTGGATTAGCACATGATACAAGGACAGGCATTAGAACATTGTGAATTTCATAAAAGATAAATGTTTATAAGACATACAGTGATCTATGGTGCCTTCACTCACCAGTGAATCTTTGTGATCCTGTCTAGATAAAACTGTCTCCATAATTTTGAATATAATTTACTATACCAAAGTCAGTGTAATTAAATGACGTAAATTCCTGTCCTTTAGTGTTAGCACAGGAATGACCTGATGTTAGCTGCCTCTGTAAAAGTCCATAATCACTAGACTTTATTTAAGGCAAGTATTCTTAGAAAGCTAGAATGTGGGTTACTTTCACAAAAGAAATTGCATTTGGGGAAGGTTATTTTCTTCTGCAAGTTGGTCAGAATGCAAAGGGGAAGAGAAGCCAGAGTTGGTTGGCGCATTCTGCTGCAAACCTGTCTACCGACTTCTTGGTGCTGTGTTGTCACTGGTGCCTCTCAGCAGAGAAAGCCCCAGTCAGAGAGCACACAGCTGCAGCGCGTAGTCTTCCAGGGCCAATTTGGAAACTGAAAACTGTAAGGAAGCCACAGAATGTACTCCTCAGTTCCGCTCTAGTACAATGGCTGGTTTCTAATGCAAACACTAAGCCATGATTTTGATCTAAAATTTAAACTGTCTCTTGTGATGTTTGTCACACAGTATGTTCCAGGGAAGTAAAGAATTGAAGGTGGCCGCTGAGGCCCAGGTTTCCTAGGGTGAAGAGGCCAGGCCTGTGCAGGTTAGCTGTGAGAAATCCCGGCCCACGGCTCCTTTAGTGCACTGAGGAGCGTGGCAGTTTTCTTCTCCAGCCACGCCAGCTGAGGTGAGGCGCACAGCTCGGCGGTCTGTCCGCGCACTCTGCTCTGGTCCTTTTCAGTGCGTGCCAAGAGGAATGGAAAAGTGTGCTGGTAGGAGTACCCAGGAGAAAACGCCTGAACGCTGCCTTTGACCACATATGTCGGGTGATGAGGCCTTAGGTGTCCTGAGTAAGAGTTTACAGAGCAGAAGTCCACACTGGTTCTGATCTTCCTTCAGGCTCAAAGCTTTGGCTTGTTTTTTGATTGACTGGCTGGTTGCAGATTGTAAGAAAACTTCTTTGATCTTCCACTGCTGTCAAGATGTATAGACTGCAAACTGTTCACTGTTAAAAGCAAATGGATATTTATATTATTGATCTTAATGGGAGAGAGGAGTTGTTGGTGGCAAGATAAAAGGACCTGGGATGGGGCTATCTCTGGTGCCAGCGAGGCCCACATAAAGACGACTTTGTTCCTTACTTCGCTGATAGGTATCTCTTTAGAGCATAAAGCAGACTGGGAGATGTACATGGAAGCTAGATCTCGAGTG
Source organism: Rattus rattus (assembly GCF_011064425.1). NCBI lineage: Eukaryota > Metazoa > Chordata > Mammalia > Rodentia > Muridae > Rattus > Rattus rattus. The sequence goes on along the minus strand of NC_046154.1, from coordinate 101,513,462 downwards.
GGCGGGAGAGATAGTACCACATCTCTGCACGCCTTTCACATGGTACACATGATTTATACACATCTTAGAATCCTTTTGCCACATACTTTATAAGTCACCAGAAAAAAGATTTGACTGTTTGAAGAGTTTTAGGGATGACATACAGATAGGAATCTCTGGGGTTTTTGGTTTTTGTTTTGAGACTAGCCTAGGCTAGCTTTGAACTCATAACATTCCTGCCTCAGTCTCCTGATAGTTGGGATTACAGGCACTTAGGTATGCATGTTAACATTTCTTGAGGCCTGTGACCTTGGAGTAACACTTTAGGGTGCAACAGAAAACACTAGTCTTACACACAGTAACAAGTGACAGACCACAGAAATGGTGGGGAAACCTTTCTGCAGGCGGCTATATTTTACCCCGACTTCATATGTGTGGGAGATTAAGTATGAGATGTGAAGAGTTTGGGCAAAGGAGCGTACCTTCATCTTCCCTGATTTCAAATCTGCTTTTGGACGGTGGGCACTGTAACTGTCTTGAAGTTAGCTGTCATCTGCATCCCCCTCCACAGGTGGAGGCATATATTGGGTTCCTGCAGGGGTGCCGTTACCAGTAGCCACATGAGCCACGGTCGTCCCTCTTGCTAGTGGGGAGCTCGTCCTTTTAAAGAGCTGGGCACAGGTGGCTATGTTTCAGTAAAGAGCTAGGCTGCGATCCTGTGCATGATGGTGTGGTGTAGAAGACTGCAGAAAGCAGAGATTGCTTATTTGGGTCTCATGCATACAAAGCAGTGGTGCAAGGCTGCATCTTGGGATTTCCATCCTTTCTGCCTTTCTATGTGCAAAGCCTTAGGAGGGCACGTCCTCAGATTGGAAACGGCAACACGGACACTGCAAAGCCATTGTTAAAGAACTGAACAGCCTGCTGCGCAAAAGTCAGAAGACGCTCAGCCTCACTGAGTTCCTAAATAGAAAGGCAAGCTACAGTTCCGTCAGGTTAATGCTTTCCTTTGTGCTTCAATCATTTGTTCCATGTTTTAGCACCCGTGTATGTTCAGTTCACTGAAATGATTCGTAGACGTTTTTGTTTAACACGTATAGCCGAGTTAAACTTTAGCACCTATCTGACTGGCTTTATGCTTGCTTTGGGTGTGGTTGGACCTAACCTGTATTTCCTCAAATTTAGGGCTAGACAAAGATTCCATTTAATTTGATTTCAAATAGGTCAGAAATTTATAGGACTGCTTGCTTGTTATATGAAGTTTTAGAAACTTATTGTATGTACTTTAAGTTTAATATTGAATGTGTTTATTCAGTCTTTTTCTAAAAACCCATGCTGCTAAACATCTTCATGTTTAAGGACTCCTGGCAAATCTGGATTTGAGAGGAGAATGATCTGATTACCTGCTTTGTATTTTAATTTTAGCTAAATGCCATATATCTTGTAATATGTGACACTTCTGCTTTTGACATTTCTGGAGTCTGGTTTAAGGACAGTCTTACCACATCTGTGCCCCTTGATTCCTTTGAAAGTTTCTGACCACCCCATCTGCTACTTCGTGATCAGCCTGCCTTGTGTTACATCAATTACCTAACTCTTATTAAAGATTTTGCAGTAATTACTCTGCTTCTCCCCACCAAAAACTAAATGAATGCTAAAGTTCATGCTGACAGTCATTGTTCACCTTCCAGCTGCTCTCTGTTTCTGCGGGATGGCCCTGGAGAGCAGGGAGGGTGGGGGAGGACGTTGCCATAGCCACCTGTGAAGATAGGCCAGACCTGGCATTAGCTGCTGACAGCCCTGAACTTATCACCCACTCTTAATGCTGGCGTGAGGGAAGAGGGCCTGAGTAAAACTCACATTCCCTGTGTGGTTCCTGCGGGCGCCAGCGTGCTACAGAGTCTGAGTGGAATACGCTTTAATGTTTGTGGTGGGCTCCTGACTGGTGAGAGGAGGTTATTTAAAAATGTGACAGATTCCAACATATTCCTTTGAAGAAAGATAGTTATATGAAGAGTAGAAATGAGATCAATAATAAAATGGTTGCCATTTATTGATTATACTGGAGGTAATGTTAACCAGTTTTAGTTGTGAAAATCATTTGCCTCTTAAAGGTGTTGATGGCAGTGACTTGTGAAAGGGGAGTAAAAAGACATAACCCGAAGTCAAAGGATCATGGGAAAATTCATCCTGTGCTGTCTCCCCATGTGCTCTCCAACTGTAGTGGCTTCCTTACCTGAACTGAGATGAAGCACAGGAGGGACTTTGGGAGATTTGATGGGATGATGTACTTTCCCTTCCTGAGAACAACCTGCAATCAACCAACACATTAGTCACCTATCTGATTAAATGGCCGCCAGGACCTGACCCAGTTCTGAGTTCTGACTGAGGTGAGGGCTTGCAGGTGTCTGCCAAGCTAAGTCAGGCATGGTATGGAAATACTGGTTGATTTTTTTTTTTTTTCTGTTATCTGTAAAGTTTGGGACCAGAAATGCTTCGGATTTTGAAGGGTTTTGCTATTAGTTTGTGGTTGGTTTATTTGCTTTTGGTGTGTTTAACATGGACCTTTCTGGCTGAGCATCCCTAATCCAAAAGCCCAAAAGCTGAAATTACTCTGAATTGGGAGCTTACGTGATCACAGACAGGGTAGGCTGAAATGCTGTCAGACTTCTGGGGATGTCCTAAAGGTTCCTGGGCTGTGTTTATCGAGGAGCTGAGGACCAGACTGCAAGGACGCCTGACTGCTGATTTCTCTTGAGGGTCTTTCGTAGAGCCAGTTTACAACGGCTCATCTGTTAGACAGTGGCTGAGTCGTGGACATTTGCACAGGTGAGCAGCACCACGCTACCTCAGCATACAAATGGAAAAGCGACGTGGGTTCAGAAACCCAGGAGGTAGGTAATGTGAGGGGAGGGCCCAGGCAGAAGTCTGAGAGACTTAGGTGGTAAGGCTTTTAGTCCTAGAAGAGGGGCTCTTAGCATTAAAAACTAATAAAGCATCTCCTGGTACTATAAGTGAAGTATCTTCTAGAATCTGGGCGGAGGGCTATCCAATTAAGTCTTATTGCAGATTGTGGCATGACACTCAGGATCCCGAAGTGTTTGTTAAAAAGCGCCCAGAAGAATTCTTACCGTAGATCTGCCTGAGCACCGAGTGCCTGGCGGCCTTTGCGGCCGACGTGCCTTTGGATGGACTCTTCGATGTTCTGCTTACTGAGATGGACTTTGGGAACTTGAGCTCCAGTTCTCTCCTCCAAGCCTGGAGGAGCAGGGCTGCGCACAGTTGAGTACATCTGAGCACATCTCTGGCTCCAAGCTGCTTCAAATGCAGAAGCCGAGACAGGTGCTTCCTGAGCTGGTAGCTGGTGGGGTCACAGAGGACAGGGATTAAGACTGCACCAGGTAAGCTCCCGTCCCAGCGTCAACACTGTCGAATACTGAGAGACTGGAACTGGGTAAGTCCTGCCCCTCCAGCAGCCACAGGCCGAGACCAGCTGAGGAGGAAGAGCGGTGCCTGCACTGTGGGAGGGAGGTGTCCTGCAAGAGCCAGCGGCTGGATGTTTGGGGGCTTTTCCATGGCTGCTTGGCCTCCGTTGGGTTTAAAGGGGAGTAGGTGCTGACTAGCAGTGATGCATTCTAGGCAGCAGTGAAGGAGCATTTGTGTCTAAAAGATGTGGTCCAAGTACTGTGAGTTGGTTAGGGAAGGCGGTGCGGATGCTCTGGTGTAAGCAGCCAACATTATTAATCACATCATTACATTATTATTATACATTCCAGGCCCCCTCTTAAGGCTCAAGACCTGGGAAGGCAATCTTAGGGTGATAGCAAACCCTGGGGGTTCTGGCTTAGAACTGCTGACAGGTCTGCTCTGCCCACGGTGGGTGCACAGGGAGGGTCTTAGTAGAGTGGGAAAGCTTACTATGATGGCCCTGTTGGGAAGTGAAGCCTGTGTCACGAATGATGGCAGTGTTTACATTCAGTGTGTGGTGGTCTAGATCATAAGTACTTGCAAATTTAATGAGTAGGACTGTCTTGAACCACATAACAGAAAGTGTCATTAGTGTTCATCAGCATCTGTCTTACTATGATTTACAGGAGAGCAACCGGCCCCATGCCTGTGTGACAATACACCAAAGACAGGGTAACCTTTCCAAATCTTCCAAAAACAAACAAAACCAAAAAATCCTCCCTACTGGGCTTGGTGTAGGCCCTTCCTGCTTCCTCAAAGGCCGACTTCATGATTCTTAACTGTAGCGTCTCTTGACTGGGTAGTGCCACCCTCTGACAGGTCTGTTTCTTTTGGCTGAAATGCCAAGGATCTTCCCTGTTCTCTGCTCCACCTCACCAGGAAGCCCAGGCATTGGCTGGTGCTGGGAGCTTCAGCTTTCATCTGCATGTGAGCACCTGGGCACATGGAAGGGAGAGCGGGGCATATGGTCCTCAGCAGAGGAACAAGTCCCCCTCCCGTTTTCAAGGACATACCCCTGCTTGGGGTTAACTCTGTTCCTTTTTAACCACAAAATATAGTTTAACCACAAAAATAGTCCCTTTTAACCACAGGCTGTGGGTTCTTCCTACTGTCTAGCCCGTAGCTAATTTAGATCATTAAATGCCAGAGAAATGCTGGAAGAGTTGGCTCTGTGTTGTTAAAAATCAAGCATTTTTACATGGTCATTTTCCAACTTAGCTTGTTCATTACAGTTTTAATGTTTAAGAGTTTAGGGGCTGGAGAGATGGCTCAGTGGTTAAGATCACTGACTGCTCTTCCAGAGGTCTTGAGTTCAATTCCCAGCTACCACATGGTGGCTCACAACCATCTGGTGTGTCTGAAGACAGTGACAGTGTACATTAAATAAATAATAATAAAAACAATGGTCAAGTGTAAAACAGGGTTGGGGAGGGCTGGGGAGCTGGCCCAGCAGGTAAAGCGCTCGCCACTCAGGCGTGAGGACTCACTCACACTCCAGCGGCAGGGACGGCATGCCTGAAGCAGGCTGGCCAGCTCTGAATTCAGTTGAGAGTCTCTGCTCAACAAGCAAAGTGGAATATGGAGAAGGGCCATCTCCTCCTCATCTACATAAAACACCCTAAACACCGGCAGGTCTTAATTAAAATCACAACCCTAAGACTCATTTTTTTCTGGGCCTAAGGCTCTGTCCTCTCGTGCCACCTGTCTTCTAGCTGGCTATGTTCTTTACAAAGACAGCCTGCAGTTCATACATGAGGGCCAAGTCCTGTCCCCTTAGCCCTCACTGTCCATTAGGCTTGGTGCAGGACACTGCTCAAGGACACTACTTTGGGCTTCCGTTGTTACGCAGAGAATAGTTGAAGCTGTCACTAGGTCCTCAGTGTGGCTTCCCATGGGCTCTTTGAGAGTTATGTCCCACCCCAGCAGTGTAGCCCAAGAGGACCTGCCTAATCACCGGCACAGGTGGGTGTGCTCTGTGAGTCACTGTTCTCGGAGGAATGACTCTGGGCTGGTTTACTCTGGACACTTAGTGACAGGACCTGTCAACCTCTGGCTCTTCAAAGGAGTCTGAGGACAGACAGTCTGAGAAGAGACCTTTGGGCTAGGGAGCAGCTGTGGGGCCTGACAGGGTAGCCCTGCTGTTTTCAGCCAAGATGCTTAAAGCAAAGCTTACCTGGCAGGTGGCCAGTGTGTGTGCCATCATGGCTTCCCAAGTGGCCGAACAGTGGCTGTTCCCACCTGTGGCTTGGCAGGGGGTCACCACCTTAAAGTCAGTACTGGCACCTTCTGCCCCGGAATGTCGGTAAGCTGATGGATGTCCTTGTGCCCTGGTTTCCTCATTCGTGGAGGGGTGAGGACAGACCCCGCTCGTGGCATTGTGAGGATTTGGCCTGATAAATGCCGACTGTACTGACGAGGGCAGTGGTCGTACGGCTGCTGTACAAGTGTTGCCTGGTGTGAGTAGCACCCAGGCTTCCCTTCTCTCACCTCAGGGAGCACAGGGCACCTCTCTCCACTGCATTCTCATGGCTGCAGCAAACACTAGCAATGAAGGGGAAGCCTAGGATGTGGGCCAGCCCAGGGGCAAGTGCTACCATTACAGGCACAAGTCATTTTCCTGAGTGTCTAAGAACACAGACCGACTCTTGTCTTGACAGCCTCCTTGGGGTGGCTGGAACCACTGGAACAGATGGGAGCTGTCACAAGGGCTGCATCAGCACAAACCAGATGACTGGGCCTGGGTTACACAGTCTTTGGTGAGGTGTTCCCAGAGGCCTCTGTCTAGCTTGGTTGCTCTGCTCCCTGCTTCTACTGTTTCTTTCTGGCCCCTTCTTTTTCTCCTGAGGCCATGTTACACACAGCACAGAGTTCTTGGTGATCATTGTTTTGCCACCATTAGACCTCAGCATTAGAGGCTATGCAACCCTACTGAGCCCAGTGGGCCCCTGCCCTGTGCTGTCACCAAGGAAAGGCTTGATTTGGATAGAGGACACTACGGTGTGAGGGAGACTGAGAAACAAGAAAACCTGCCCCCACTCAAAGGTGTCAGTCTGCACATAGTCTCAGTCCTGTCGCATGGCCTCCACCCCAGCTTCTAGGCCACAACTCAGTCTGAGTGCGATGGTGGCTCCAACAGGTTTATATAGTCCATGCACAATCATGTGTTTCTAAGCACTGGTTTAGATATTTGAGAATGACTAATTCCCGAGTTCAAGATTAAGAAAAAACACTTGTGTGGAAGCAGTGCGATGACTGGACTGGTAAAGGCACCTGCCACCTCCCAGTGACCTGTATCTAATTCCCAAGATCCACATGCTAGAAGGAGAGTGCCAGCTCCCACAAGTTTTCATTACACACATGCTTGCACGCATGCGTGTGTGCGATAAATGTTAAAACATGTATTTTTAAAAGATCTTGTATATGGTGCACCAGAGTTAACAAAGCATACATTATCTCATCGTAGCAGCCTATCATAAACATTAGGTGCAAGGCTTGATAAACCCCACCTCCAAAATGGGAAAACTGAGGGCGGGGTGGTGGGGGAGGTGCAGAGATTTGCTTAAATCAGGTCATGTCAGAGCTGCAGTGAAAAGCTGGGTGGTGTGATTGCAAACCAGGGCTTCTCTTTACTGCCCTGTCCGGGCACGTTCCTGTACAGAACACTCCTTCATTTTACTCACACCATGTAAAGTGCGGGCAGGGAGAGGTATACAGGTCGTCAGGGAAAGGCTCCATCCAATCGCTCTCATCTGAAGACAGCACTCACTGTCTGAGCTAGCGCACACCAGACAGCACGGGGTGTCACAGTAGCACGTGCGGCCTACGGCAGCCCTGCTCTCCTACCTTCGCCAAGCTCGCTGGATGATGGCCGCCGCCTTGTTTTTTCTCCGAAACAGCTCCTTCCTGCTCCGTTCCCTCTGGATTATCAGCAGGCGCTGTTCTACGGGAAGAAGGTGGATATTCACACTCTGTCCAAGTGGGGGGCCGTGAGCCACATTGTTCTCTGGAGACGCACACACGTCCTCATAAAGCTTCCGGCATCCTGACCCCAGCTCTTCTGGGCTGAGTGGCACATCCGAGGAGACCCCTCCTACAAGCTTGTCCTGGGTCACCTTGTTTCTTGGTGTGTCATGGTGGACAGAACTCTGATCAGCACGGGCAACTTCCGCCTTGGCACTGCCAGGCCGGCTGGACCCAGCGGGGGAGCACCTGTCTCTGAGCTGATGGGTGCGTCTTTTCTGGGACGCACCTCTGGACCTGGGCGCCCCGTCCTGTCTCTTGCTGGGTTTCCGGGGGCGGTCCCGCTGGGAAGCACTTGTAATGGCAGGGCTGGAGTCCTCTCCTTTCTCGGCAGGCCCCGCTGACCCAGTGGACACGGGCTGCCTGGCTCTGCTTGGGCCCTGCTCACACCGCTGGTGTTCGCCATTGGTCTCACCTCTGCACTTCTCCGCAGAGGATGTTCCCTGATGCCTGTAGCTATCACCATCCTCGCAGGATCTGGGGTGCACGCCGGCAGAGGCGCCTCTGCAGTGCTCCCTGGGGGATTCTTGGGTAGACATGGAAAAAGAATAATAGTCAGTGTATGAAACTCCCAGGCGAGGGCAGCTCTATGCATTTATTCACCCGAGAGATGCAGACGCGTCCATTAGCATCACAGTAACCATGGCAATGTGATCAGGACAAAACTCTTCTAACAACCTGATGGGCTAGGCAGCCTGAAAGCATCCTGTCACTCCCTGGAATAGCAGGGACATCCTTTTAGAGGCCTCCCATTGCCTTTCAGGAAATAAAAATTGAAAGGCAGAAGGACAAGGGTGTAAGCTGGCCTGTCCGCAGTGAAGCGGGTAAGGGCGGTATTACGGTTTACCTGGCTGTGTTAAAGCCTTGTAGGCAGGATGTTAACAGGAGTGAAGACCTATGGTTACCTATTGGAAGTAACCATCCACATTAAAGTGTGCTCGCCAGCACTAGGAGATGAAGATGTGTCTCAACCCAGACTCTAAGTGAGTCAAGTCTCTCTTGTGACCCTGAAACCAGTCTTGTATTCCATGTGGGTTTGGTGTGCATTTCTTAACCATACGAGACATGAATGTACAAACTGGTTTCAGCATGGGTTATCCCAAGATGTCCTACAAAAGCATATGCAATATTGCTTTCGTGTGACTTGTCCTCAGCTAAGCCTGCATACACAGAGGGTGTCTTCTGAGGATGATATCACAGTCAAAAAGTATAAAATGCACAAAGGAGCCATCTGCCTTGAACAATAAGTGATGTACACAGGGCAGGATCAGGTCTCTTGGAAGTTGGGTAAACACACGTGAGCTCAAAAATATGCCAAAGATATGTTTGAAAAAGAAAGTGAATGTGACACATAAAATAGGAAATGCATTCTCAGTGCAGCAGGGTCAGCATCAGGAAGGAACTTCTGCTTTTGGAACGCAGAGCTGACTCGTGCTCCGCTGAGGACACGGAGTTCAGAGTAAGTGATAGCATGCACAGGACGGGCTGAGCCAGCCAGGCAGAAGTATAACAGCCGACTCCAGGAGCCTCTTGTAAGCAGTGATGAAGACAGCCCTGGGGCCACAGATCCCAAGGTCTGGAGGTCAGTCTTTCAGCCTAGAACCTGCTAAGAAGTGTTCTTTGGGAGACCCTGGACAGCCATGTCTAAGGAGACAAGGAGACAAGGAGACCGGCAGCAGCCTGACGTGTGCAGTGTCTGAGCTCTGGGGATGGGACCGCGGGCATCTTGAATTGCTAGTTCTCACACTGTCAGGCTTGAATATCAGCTTAGGCTTCAAGTTCCTTCCACAGCTTTTTTTTTTTTTTTTATTGAGTATTTCTTATATACATTTTGAGTGTTATTCTTTCACAGTTTTTTATATCAGTGTTCAATTCTCGGCCAGAAATATATAGGCTCAGGAGTTAAGTCAGCAGAGCGAGTGAGAACAAGTATATGCATATACAGAGATATATGAGATTACATATTATAAACAAGTACCATTTGCATGAGAATATACTGTAATGGTTTGAATGAGAAGGCTTCCATATGCTCAAATATTTGAACGCTTTGTCCCCAGTTTAGGAAAGGTTAAGAGGTGTAGCCTTGTTGGAGAAGGCATGTTACTGAGAGTGGGCTTAGAGCTCTCAGAAGGCCACCCCATGCCCAGTTAGCTCTCTCTCCGCTCTGGCACCCAAGCCTGTCTGCCTGCTGTCATGCTCCCATCACCAGGGCCATGGACTCGCTGTCTGAAACCATAAGCCTCAGTAAACTGTTGTTTAAGTTGCCTTGGTCATGGAGTCTATTCATAGTGTGTCACAGCACTGGGTCCCTGGAGGAGGAGTCAACTTAGTAGCAATGTGATTAAAGGACAATGTGCTTATCAGAAACTGCGGAAGTCCCAGGCGGGAGGCCACCATCGTCTCTGTCCAGTCCGCAGCATACCTGCCTGGCTTTGCAGTGTCATTATGGAAGGGCACGTTAGAAAAAGGCTGGTGTGCACTGCCCTATCCCGTGCAGTTACACGGAGTCAGGTACACATCAGCGAGTGGCCCTCGGCCTTGGCTGCTAATTCTCCACAGCTGGGACTGCGGGCTCCAGAGTCTGCTGAACGAAGAGTGAATGACGGAGCGGCCTGAGCGGAAGCGCATCTGTTAGGGCACCCAGTGGAGACTTCAGTCTCAGGGCTGACACTGGGTTTTACTTCTGGATAGTTTACCCAACTACTTCCTCGATTACCTTTGTAGTGCCAGGCGCCCTGTGAGGTCCTGATGACACTGTTGCTGCTGTCAGAGAATGTGCTGGGGTGCTGGGGGCCACCCCCACTTCTGTATTGACATTGCACAAGCCTGTGCAATGTGACTGTGTGTCATCCACTCAGAGGAGGAATTGCACTTTACTTTCAAGAGTGGAGCACAAGTGTTGTGAATGTTCTAGAGTGTACTCTCAGGCCTTACTTCTGCCTTCTCCTTGGGCTCTGATGAAGATGTTGTGCACCTGAGGCTCCCAAGAGCTCTGAGGCCCCTCGGCCATCAGCAGCATTCACCAGACATATGAAAGAGGCCATTTTGGCTTCCTGCCCCGTCAACCCTGCCTCTAGCGCCTAGTGAGGGAGCCCAGGTGACACAGACTAGACTAGCCAGACTAGAGACTGCAGAATTAACCCTCAGCATTTCAAGAAACAGAACTGCTCCTTTAAGCCACTTGGATTTGGGGTAACCACAAACAATAACCACATAGGAATGGAACCCTCAGAAAGGCGCTGCCCTAACAGAGGACCTGACACTGACTTTGGGACTGGCTGAGCAGAAACTGCTAGGGCAACGAAGAGGCTGCAGTGAGGCTGGGAGAGAGAGCAGGGAGGAACTGTCGCTGGGGTCTGGAGAGGGGTAAACCTTGTTATTCAGGACTCGGTCCCTACAATAACTTAAGAGGCAGGACACTACCGGGTGAACTCGGAGAGGCTGCTCAGGTGGTCTCCTGATGGAAGGAAGAAACACTGACTGCCTTAAAGTCGAAGGTGGGTTTCGGGGATTGAACCCTCAGGTCCTCAGGCTTGCAGGCAGACTTACAAGGTTTGTAGCTCTGCCTGGCTTCTATGTTACATTAAGTAATTGCTGTTGGTTGGTTTGGATTCCTTCCTTTCTAATCAGCCCCACTAAGAGCAAAGGTAGAATTTGTAGTGTGACCTTGTCTTTATTTTCTGTTGGTTCATCCGCATACATAGCGGAAGGAAAAAGATCCCTACGAAATGTCCTCTAACCTCCAGATGTGTACCATCTCACACACACCACACACACACGCGCGCGCTCTAAATTAATGCAAGTTCACTTAATCATGAATGCATATAACAAGCATGGATTTACTTACTGGATTTCAAAATAAAAACTATATTATATTTGGGAAAAAGTCTCAATAAAGGGAAATAAGTACAAATAAACAAACAAAAAAGCTACAGATGCTGAGGGGTGGGGAGAAAGGGCTATAAAGAATGAACTGTAAACAGAATTTACAGAAAAAAAAAAAAGCAAAAAACCAAAACCAAAGATCTCAGGATGTGCTGGGTAAGAAAAGAAAACTAGAACATTTTATCCCGAGACCTGGAGTCTCAGAGAGAGAGAGAGAGAGAGAGAGGGGGAGAGAGAGAGAGAGAGAGAGAGAGAGAGAGAGAGAGAGAGAGTGTGTGTCTTGGGATAAAGATCAAGCCCAAAGCGTGGCAGCACTGCCCTTATTGGGACCTCAAAAATATTTGAAATGGAACATTTGAGATTTCCAAGGCTCTTAGAGCATCCTCTCCGAGAATTATGAGGCACACAGGAAGCCTGTTTGGGAAAGAAGTATGGATGTGGTTTTCAGGACATGAAATGAACCTTTCATAGAGTGACTTCCTGAGAGACTCACATCACAGAGGTCACCATGAGTCTTAAATGGGAAGACAGTTTAAAATACAGAAAGCCCAGAGAGTCCATTTTCTAAAGGCAGGAACAGGCTGAGAAAGCCACTCTGCTTCAGCCTGGAGCTGTTTCTTAGGAAAGGGAAGGACTGCTCAAGAGTAGGGCACAGGGAGCCGCTAAGGAGTCAGGAGGGCAGGGCCTGGTGATCCGATGGGCAGGCTTTCTGAATTGCTATGGGCTGGGCCTCCCACTCTGCCTGGACAAGACCATCGGCTGTGCTGGTCTGGTCTCACATGACTGATGTGACTCAGGCATGTGAGATCATAGACAAGGCATCTTCACGATTGGTCCCACATGGGACCCTTCAGCACACCCGGACTTCGAGCGTGATGCGATTGTTGGGATGGGAGTTTGGTCGGAGATAGGAGTAAGATTCCTTCTCATGCAAGCTGTGACCCAAATGGAGACGTGACTACTTAATGGCCAGAAGTTCCTCTCTTCCCAGGGCGTACAAAGTGGGAGCTTCAGTCTGGGATGCCTCATAACTCTTGATGATCAACACGGCGTGGCACGTGCATTCTACAGCTTGTTTCTCCAAGGTCTTGCAGCTTCTGCCTTTGTTTCCTGAGAACACTATGTAGGGTGTCAGCCTAGCTTGCTGATGGATGGAAGGACATATAACAAAGTCATGGAATTCCCAGTGATAGCACTGGTGGCCAGACAAGTGAGGCAGCCTATCTGAGACTGTGCAATTCAACCTGCTCTCCCTTGAGGAACTGATAAACCACAGGATCCTGGGAAATGATGACTTGGTCGTCTAAGCAACTCAGTTTTAGTGTGGAGTGTCACAGGCAGTAGACGACACCAGCAGCCCTGTGTTTACACACCTTGCAGTCTGTGGGAAACGTAGACAAGAATGCCCGTAATAACAGCGAGGGTAAATTTCAGAATTGGGGTGGCTGGGACAGGGTGGGCACAGAACGTGGAGGTGCGGCCTTGTTTACAGAAGTGATGTGGCTGTGCTAAAGAAGCACTTTTTATTTATACAGAAATGCCATCTGCAAGGCCCTAAGAACTCAGACTTCAACATGGCTGCCGTATCACGGGCACCTGGCTAATGCCAGCTGAAAGAATCAGTGAGTGAACAGACCCCCACACGACTACCATGGGGACACACTGACACTGCAGTGGACAATGGAACCCCAGAAACGTTTAGGAAGTTATGGATGGTTAGATTAGAAACTTGGCTTAATACAGATGCTGGTCACTAAAGATCTGTGGGTCATGGGCTAGAATAAACCCTAGATTGTTTTATTTCTACCCAGAACTACCTTGTGGGGCAAACAGTATACTCCCAAGCCCTAAGTGACAGTGAGATTGCAGTTTTCAAATGACTCATACTAAGATACTGTTTGCTTTTTAATAAGACCCTATCAGCAGTTGCCTGTAGATTTGGGGAGTCTCTCACCACTCTAATTTAGAAGAATAGTTCAAAGTCCTGAAACTGCTTTGCGCATATCCTGTGGTCATGGTGAATACCCACTTTCCTTCTAGAGTGGGACTTGTGTGTCACTAAGCAAGTGTACTTCTGTGTAAAATCATGGAGTCCTAGGCTTTCCTGGAAGACAAAAGGTTGTGGAACTGTTCATTACAATTTACATCTGAAATAACTCTGTGTGTGTGTGTGTGTGTGTGTGTGTGTGTGTGTGTGTGTGTGTGTGTGTAGGTGTGACTCCCCCAGGAGAGATCTTCTAGAAGCCGGCTTCTGGTTTCCTCTGGCCTTTGTGTGGAGAAACTTTGCTGACTTTGCGCTGGGTATTGTAACTGTAGATCATAGCCCTGAGTACAATTATACTCCGGAACTGACGAAACTAAAGAGTCCTGGGGACTCTTGACACCAAAAACACTACAAATAGGATAAATCAGAAACCCACGGTAAGACCTATCGACCTATTGAAAGATAACGAAGCATCTTGGAAACAGAGGAATGGCATGCTACCCGGGAATGTTCCTGAGGAAGACCGTGGTGAGTTCCTTATCTAGGAGTCCAGAAGAAAGTGCCCTAATATGATAAAAACAATGACCAAGGATGGGGTCTAGGTCTGGCTGATTGACTCCTTGAGAATGTGATAACAGCAAACTCAAAAAGGCGGGGAGGGATGCCAAGATTATGTTGTGGATAGACCTGAAGAGAAAGGTCTTCAATCAAAAGGAGAATGATAAGAATAGGGATGATCTTAGAGCATCAGGAAGAAGAGAGAACAACTGAAGGACAGAAATACGAACATCTAAAATAGCCTTTTTTCATGATTTTATAAATTATATTTGGTGACCATTTCAGTAACAAAATGGTAACAGCTGATCTTCACCAATGATTCTATTTGAAGATTTATTTTTAATTTTTTATTATATATTTCTTTACTTACATTTCAAAGGTTATTCCCCTTCCTGGTTTCCTGTCCATAAGCCCCCCATTCCCTCCCCTCCCTTCCCCCTCCCTTATACATCCCCCTTATTGCCCTCCCTCATATTCCCTGCACTGGGGGTCCAACCTTGGCCAGACCAAGGGCTTTCCCTTCCACTGGTGCCCCAACAAGGCTATTCTCTGCTACCTATGCAGTTGGAGCCCTGGGTCAGTCCATGTATAGTCTTTCGGTAGTGGTTTAGTCCCTGGAAGTTCTGGTTGGTTGGCATTGTTGTTCTTATGGGGTTGCAAGCTCCTTCAGCTCTTTCAATCCTTCCTCTAATTCCCACCAAGGGGATCCTGTTCTCAGTTCAGTGGTTTGCTGCTAGCATTGACCTCTGTATTGGACATGCTCTGGATGTGTCTCTCAGGAGAGATCTATATCCGGTTCCTTTCCACATGCATTTTTTAGCTTCATCTATCTTATCTAGTTTTGGTGGCTGTATATATATATATATATATGGGCCACATGTGTGTCAGGCTCTGAATGGCCGTTCCTTGAGTCGCTGCTCTAAACTTTGCTTCCATATCCCCTCCTATGGATACTTTTCCCCCTTTTAAGAAGGAGTGGGAGCATCTGCATTTTGGTCATCCTTCTTGAGCTCCCTGTGGTCTGTAGATTGCATGTTGGGTAATTTGAGCTTTTTGGCTAAGTGTGTCCGTGGGGTGGGGGTAAGTAAATGCGAGTGCAAGCACAGAGCCAGAAGACGGAGTCAGCAATTCTGCAGATGGAGATACAAGCAACCTGGTGCGGGCGGTCCCAGCAAGGACAGTTAAAAGTGGCACAGCAGCCTAATCGAGAGAGTCGCTTCGACACTTTGCTCAGTGGTAACATGGTGAAGTCAGCGTACTGAACCAAGTCACCTGAGTAACATCCAGAGCCACAGAACCAGACAAAAGCAATATGCTCAAACGCACCACAAGTCAGTTCGGATAGAAGCCTAAAAATGTTCTAGTGAACTATAGCGAGGCAAGGAGAAGACTGAGAGCCAACGGAAACAACACAGACCACACTGTGGCAACCTCAGTGCTACTGTGATGACCACCAAGCAAAAGGCCCAGTCCATGGGCTGTCGTCTGAGAGCACAGTCCAACTTACCACTCGGCTTTCTGGAGGCTGTTCCCTGAAGGTCTGAGGAACAATCCCTGTGGGAGGCTCTGCCTGGACATCGGCCTGCAGGCCTGCCCTGCTCTGGGTCGGGGCTCTGGACTGTGTGGCTAGCAGGTGGCTGTTTGCTAGGGGCTGTGCTGTGCCTGCTGGGCTCATTCTGGGGGCTGGGTGGACAGGGGAGGACTTGGGGCCTGGGAGGATCTGTGTCCGGCTGTCCTTTCTGTTCAGCTTCCTTCCGCTTGTTTTCCTCCTCCCGCTTCCTGGAAACAAAGCCAAAGGAGAGGAGAAGGTCAAACAAGCCTCACCTGCTTGAGAGAATCAAGGTGGACTGAAACGTCGAGAGGAGCTACCACACCACAGGATGGTTATGGAATGCACTTTCTGGGGGGTGGGCTTCTTCTCTAAATAGAATAGCAGCCACCTCCTTGGACCAGGCCTTATAGAATGTAGCCTAGAATCATCACACAGATCAGTCTGCACTGCCGAGATAGATACACCTAACCCGGTTACCAGTCTGCGTCTGTGTGGTTTACAGATTCTGCTTTTCCTGGAGCTAACAGAAACCCCACGTCTTCTCCTTCAGCTTCAGAGAGCTCAGCAGAATGCCACTAAGGACCACAGTCACAGGGACTGCCTTGAATCTGCTCTACTTACAAAACAGACCATGACAAACAGAAACGATGACATGGAAAACTGCAGACAGCTCCGGCCAAGGAGCCAAGCAGAAGCCCTTTCAAGTGAGGCCTCTGTGGTGATCTTCCAAAGCCAGGTACCATCAGTGCAGTGGCGGCTCTGCTCAGTCTGTGGGTGTGGCAGGAGAGGCCAGGTCTAGAGACCAGCAGCAGGGAAAGGCAAGTCCGTCAACAGTCCCAGAGAGCTGGCTCAGGCCAGGAACAGAGAGCGGCTCTGGGCAGGACCTATTTGATCACTGCGACTAACCGTAGGGATCCCAAGGGAAAGAAGGAGGATCCTAACATTCTCCGAGGCTCTTCTCTATGGGCACTGAGGACACAGGATGAAGACTAGGCCTCGGGTCCACCTTGGGTAGAATTTTCTGCCCAGGAGGGGACAGCTAAGAGAAGAGAAACCTAGCCTATCATTGAAGAACTACTGGTGTGCCTACATAAACGTGGTGCATCCTGTGGTGAGGAATCCCTTGTCCTGCCTCCAGCACTGACGTGAGCAGGTGCCTGGTAGGCAGAGAGGGAGGAGCCTGGCCTGGTGTGCTGTGCTGACACCAGTGTATCGACTCCCAGATTAGACTGGTCCTCACACCCAGCGAGACAATCTGGTCACTACTTACGAGTCCATTAAATTACAGTGCTGAGGGAGTGGTCAAGAGAAGCCATGCTGGAGGGTTTGGAAACAAGCTAAATTCCTCTTCCTAGGGTCCTTCTGTGTGGAATGACTTTGACTGGGAGCCCACTGGTCTCATCACAGAGAACTGGCCGGGTGGCTGGGATACGTCCTGCTTTGATTGGCTCTGGTTTTGCTCTACCTCTGCCAACTGCTGACCTTGAGTGTTTGCTGCTGCTGCTAGAGACTAGCCTACAGCTGTCATAACCGAGGGCTGGGTCCACACAGATGCTAGTAAAGGGGCTACCGAGTGGGCAGTATGGCACGTGGGTTACACTTCAGGAGGTGGAGACATCTGGGTGGCTGCAGTTCTGCAGAGGCAGGGAGGGGGCCTGGCTCCTCACGTGGTGCAGATGACTGTGTGGCTTTGAGGGAATGGTGTTGGGTATTTCCACAGACACAAGTATGGTGGCATCCATGGATCTTCATGACAATAAGAAGGGCTCACAATTGATACATAAGATTTTATTTTTTGAGCAGTCATTTCTTTCTAGAAACCAAATATCTCTACTTAATTTAAGAAGCCAAAATGCAGCCGGGGGCAAGCTCTGTTACCACAGGCCTTCCTGGGCCTCCAATGAGGTCGGCTGCACTGACAAGAGGACAGGTGGTCTGACAAAGGAATGGGACTTGTAAACATCAATGAGGCTGCTTTCTGGAGGCTTCTCTGGAGAAGAGATGTGTTTATTTTTGTAGAACTAAATAACGAGAATTAGAAGGCGTGACATATTCATGAGGGTATTTAACTCAGCCTCAGGTGCAAGAATATGATTTTTTTAAATGAAATGCTTTTTTAAATTAAAACTTCCAGGTGTCACAGATAACAAAGGTATACATCTGTGCTCTTCCCAGATCTGGCAGGGGTAAGACTTGTCAGCACCTTGGGTCTCAAAGGGGGAAGAAATGACAATTTCCATCTTCCAGCGCATCGCTGGTCCTCGTCTTGTTGCTCTGTAAACCTGCCAGGGTCTGACTTGTTCATGAGTAACAACATGCAGGGCTGGAGAACCAAATGCACGCACAAAGAACTCCCCCAGTACACTGTGAGGATAAGGGGCCTGTAAATACATGGGCTGCCTTGAGTAGGACAAGTTAAAGTGCCACAGAGACTCACAGCTCGGGATGGAAAACATCCATGAGTGTCTGCTCTGTGACAGTTCATCTAGACTCTCAGCTTGACAAGATTAAAAATAGCCTAGGTCAATAAAGCACACCCAGAGTGTGCCTATGATGGTGGTTTTGAGAGACAGATCCTCAGGCCTCTAGTAATGAATGGATAAATCTCTTGGTGATTGTGCTGTAGAGAGGTGCGAGGCAGAGGCGGGGCCTGGCTTGAGGAAGTGGTCACTGGAGGCGGGCTTCTGAAGCCCTTCCTGTTTCCTTTCCTTGCTCTTTGGCTGCCACATTGTGAGCTTTGTGTGCTACCCTGACCTCCCCCCCAGGAAGGGTAGGCACCACTGAGACCTTGAGTTAAAATCTTTCTTCCTTTAGTTGTTTCTGTCAGTCATTTTGGTAACAGTAGCAGAGAGGTAACGAATTCACAGTCCAGTGCTTCCATGTGACAAAGGGGGAAGGAAATTAAGGCATAGAAGGCATGTCCAATGTAGCCACTGGGCTGTGTCCCAGGATAGCTATGGATGTGGTCAAACACACATGTGCCTGACAACGTCATGTCACAATCTCAGAAGGTTGGGTAGAGGGGCATGCTATGCAAGCCTGATCACCTGAGTTGAATCCCACAAACCCACATGAAGGTAGGAAGACAGGACTGATCCCACAAAGTCGTCCTCTGACCTCCACATATGTGCCAAGATGTTTGCACCTACACCCATACCATGTACACACAGGATATGGGGGAAAGACTGTACACTTCTATAGAGGCCAAATGACTTCTAAGAGGGGATCTCAGAACCACTGCAGGGGCACTTACTGAATATTTATTTATTGAATTCTTACCATACACCACACATGGTAAGATATGACACAAGACACACAGTCCCTGCTCTTAAGGAGCTGACAGCTGAGGTGGGGAACCAGATCCACATCCTCCTGTAGACAGGGAGGGAGATCTGTCTAAAGGGATTAGTGCTACATCTGAGGTGTCTATGCAGAGATCAGGAGATGCAGGAGGCAGACACTAATTAGACAAAGACAGGAAAGGACTCCTTATGAAGACTGTCAAAACAGGAGAGGAGGGAAGGAAGAGGTTATTCCAGGCAGGGGCTGGGGGGGAGACCATGAGCAAAGACTTGCAAGCCAGCTCTCACTCGGTCTTTGACTTAGAAGACATTTCAGGGGCCAGTGCTTTCTGCGATTTAAGTTCCCTTTGATAATGCCCTGTAGAGATGACAACTGAACCCCTGCTGGAAAGTTTCTAGTGAGAGGAGCTGATTACTGCTTGAGATGGAGCAGGCTTGGCTGTAACCTTTCCTGTTGCTGTTGCTTGGTTTCCGGCGTCTGTCAGAGTCTATCTATTCATTGTCTCCAAGTAGCAGGTAGAGTAGTATTTGGTCTTTAACTTCCTCCCCAGGGAATAAGACGTTGTGTGTCTGGGACCTTTGGCTTACAGAATGTTAGTGTTGGAAGGGCCTCGGATATCATTCAGTCCAGTTACAAGAAAATCTTTTGATAATGAGAGAAAAGAGCTGTAGCTCCTCTTTGCTAAAATGGAAATATGCTCTTGACATGTGAAAAGCTGTATAAGGTCCTAAGGTATTCCTAGAACCTTGGAGGCCATGTGATTAAGGAAACTTCTTTTTGTTTTCTGATGGGAGATCGAGGCTCTGAGGAGTTAGGCTGCACAGAGGAGACCACAGAAGTAACTCCTCATGGATTAGGATGACTTTGTGAGCAAGACGGTGAAATGCTCGCCCCTGAAGAAGTGGGGATGCTCAGGAAGTAGGCTGCAACACGATCTGTGATCTATTATAGAACCAAAGGATGTTTGGAGGAAGTGGGGTGTCATGAGCACCCCTCAGAGTTGGTTTGTGAGGAAATATGCAGGCATCTGTCTTTGACTTTGAGGGATAGATTCGAGGAAAATACCCCTGGAGGCTAGAGAGAAGGGTCAGCGGTGTGCACTGATCTTGCAGAGGGACTGAGTTTGGTTCCCTCACAACTGCAGGTCACTCTGATGCTCTACCGACTGAGCTAGCCGGGCTTTTTGCAGGTAACTCTAAACCTAGGGGGATCCTATGCCTCTCTGGTCTCCACAGGTAACTGCACTCACATGCACATATTCAGACACAGCCACACATACATGCATGTGGTTAAACATGACTTAGCAAAAAAGAAGTGTCAGACACTGATGGAATGTGCTGTCTTTGGAGAGACAAAATTCTCCGTCATTTGATTTCTTGAGGACACAGAACTCCTTATACTGGGCAGGCAGTCTGGACTTACTGTGTAACTCTACAAGGCCATCTCAGTCTCGTACTAGCCAGAAGGAAGCCCAGGTTTCTCAGTGGGGTCAGTGAGGAAGAAGAGAAAGTTTGAGATAGTTGACCATCGAGTCTGAAGGTGTGTGGGCATTGGAGTAGAGACAAAAAGAGACCTGGAGACAATACTGGTATTCAAGAGCAAAATGTGGTGTTCAAGTGGTCCAATAGGATGGTAGCAAATGCCCAATGGGCAGATGAAGAGAGAGGATCAGAGTTCCAGGAGGTAATGTGGGAGACTGATTAAGAGGTTTTCTAGACAGATGATCTAATTAAAAATAATAATAATAAAAATTTGAGACAGGGTCTCTAGCTATGTTGCTTAGACAGATCTTGAAGCCCTGTGTAGGAGGAATGAGTCAGCATATCCTGACTGGCGGCCCAGAATGGTCCACGCATGCGCAACAGCTGCATCCGCGTCTTACAACCTTAAGATCTATCTGACACATGGTGACAAATGACGACGGGCGCATGACCTGGCCAGCCAATCAGATGGTGCCAGCTACAGGACGCAAGGTGTCATGGACCAATGGGGCACAGGTGGAGGGTATAAAGGCACACCCAAAACTCCACACAAGTTAGTCTGCTTCTGCCTCTCACCTGACTCCGGGAGTCTGTGTGGCTGACTCTGTACCTTCTTATCACCTGTCCCCAGGACCATCCAGAGGGATGTGTGGAGATGATACAAATCAAAAGACAGAGGAAGGACGAGTAAGAGAGATGAGAGTGAAATAAAATCCTGTAAACAGGAGGCTTCAAGGAAGACAAGTGATTGACATAGACAAGGTCTGCCTGAGTCTGGTTCCACTCTGTGCTCTGGCGGGTAAATTGTACTGTTTATTCTGGCAGCAATGTAAGTAAGCAGTGCCCTATGAGTTATAAAGTGCTTCTAAGTGAGTATGGGCATTTCTTGGCTAGGACTTTCTACAATACTTCTTAGGGAATATATCTGTAATCTTGCTTCTCCCAACTTCTCCACCATGAATTACAGATCACTTTCCTTCATGTTTAATGAGTCCCTTTCACTTGCTCACTTCACAAAGGTGATTCCTGACATCCAAACATGGTTAAATGAGAAGTGGGCATGAGATAATACACGTGCCTGGAACAGCCTCATCAAAAACGCAGCAGCAGAATGCTGGGTTTTATTTCTTAAAGCAAAATCTCAAAGACAAGTCAAACAATGACTTGGGCTTTAAGCAATAACATTCGGGAGTTAAAGAGAGACAACTGAGAGCAATCGTTAAGAGCTTCTCCTGGGGTCTACCTAGTGATGAGTGCAGGGGTGGGGTACCTAGTGATGAGTGCAGGGGTGGGGTCTACCTAGGATGAGTGCAGGGGTGGGGTCCACACCAGGATGAGTGCAGGGGTGGGGGTCTACCTAGTGATGAGTGCAGGGATGGGGTCCACACCAGGATGAGTGCAGGGGTGGGGTCTACCTAGTGATGAGTGCAGGGGTGGGGTCCACACCAGGATGAGTGCAGGGGTGGGGTCTACCTAGTGATGAGTGCAGGGGTGGGGTCCACACCAGGATGAGTGCAGGGTGGGGTCCACACCAGGATGAGTGCAAGGGTGGGGGTCTACCTAGTAATGAGTACAGGGATGAGGTCCACACCAGGATGAGTGCAGGGGTGGGGGTCACCTAGTGATGAGTGCAGGGATGGGGTCCACACCAGGATGAGTGCAGGGGTGGGGTCTACCTAGTGATGAGTGCAGGGGTGGGGTCCACACCAGGATGAGTGCAGGGGTGGGGTCTACCTAGTGATGAGTGCAGGGGTGGGGTCCACACCAGGATGAGTGCAGGGGTGGGGTCCACACCAGGATGAGTGCAGGGGTGGGGGGTCTACCTAGTGATGAGTACAGGGATGGGGTCCACACCAGGATGAGTGCAGGGGTGGGGTCTACCTAGTGATGAGTGCAGGGGTGGGGTCTACCTAGTGATGAGTGCAGGGGTGGGGTCCACACCAGGATGAGTGCAGGGGTGGGGGTCCACACCGGGATGAGTGCAGGGGTGGGGTCCACACCAGGATGAGTGCAGGGGTGGGGTCCACACCAGGATGAGTGAGGGGTGGGGTGAGGGCAGGGGTGGGGACCTAGTGATGAGTGCAGGGGTGGGGCCCACACCAGGATGAGGGCAGGGGTGGGGTCTACCTAGTGATGAGTGCAGGGGTGGGGTCCACACCAGGATGAGTGCAGGGGTGGGGTCCACGCAAGGATGAGTTGGGGAGTGTCTAAGAGGACGAGTGAGGGAGGTGACGGTTGAATGTTAGGGATTCTACTTTTCAACACTGACACCAGTAAGGGAATGTCTGTAAGTGAGGAACAACAGTAGACACTGCAGCTTCCCAAGTTTAAGTTGCAGTAGGATCACAATCAAGCCCAGCTGCCATTTAAAAGAGTTCCTAAATGTTAGCTTCCAAAGCTACACATTAAAAGCAAAGAGGCTCTTTCTTCTACTGTGGAGGACCTCACTGGAATAACAATGAGGGAGTGGGTCTGGCATTTTCTAAATCTCCTTGCTGTTTCAAGCCTCTGGCCTAGGATACCAAAGTACATGTTGGGAAAGACAGAACTGTAAAGCACAAGGTGCCGATGGTCTAAACCCGTGGTCCCTCTGGGAGAGGGAGACGAGGCTTCCCGTGCAGACCTGGGAGTCTCTGACCCTGGAAGGATGCCCCAGATCAGGTAGTCTACTAGAGAGGGACATGACAGTAAATCTCACAGGCTGGCCTTGCATCCGGCCCCCTTCCCTCTCACTCTGCTGGGAAGGGGCAGGAAAGAACTCACCTCCTGTCTGTGCAAGGGATGCAGCATGGGCTGGGGTGAGTGTGCACCTTACTGAGGGAATGCAGAGTCAGCCACACTGCCTTTGGAGCACTGACTGGATTCTGAAGGACCCTTCCATAAGCTGGAGGTATAGCACCCTAAGGAGAGGGAAATACACTAGCCCACGGTATACCTGTGTTTCCTTTACTTCCTGTTTCCCACTGTGAACCTGGGACTAAGATAGTAAATAGAAAACTCTGGGAATAACCCGTTCTGAGGTTTGAAATGTTGTGCCATTTGAGCACTCTCATTTTGAGGATCACAGCTGTGGTGCCACAGTGCTGTGTTCAAACAACCTTCACACTTAACAATGCCTCTGAAGTACAGGAGCAGAAATGCCCAAAATTCAGATCCGTCAGAAGGGGCTTTTCTCAGATGAAAGGTTTAAAAAACGTGCACAGGATATTTTGAGAGAGACTACATTCCTGTAACTGCTCTACACTCGTCTGCTCTCGTGCTAGGGTGGTTCTGCGGCTCTGTCTTAATCCCTTACTGGGTGCTGTTCTCCTGTCTTAATCCCTTACTGGGTGT
Source organism: Rattus rattus (assembly GCF_011064425.1). NCBI lineage: Eukaryota > Metazoa > Chordata > Mammalia > Rodentia > Muridae > Rattus > Rattus rattus. The sequence continues at coordinate 101,489,899 of NC_046154.1, read as the reverse complement.
CACATGTGAAAGCAAGCACACTCACTGTGGGTAACCACCCACGTAACCAGTGTGTCCAGGCACTGCTCTGTTTATGGCAGCTGTGGCGAGCTCAGGTAATGACATCAGAGTTTAGTGACACGAGGCCCATACAGCATCAGTTCTTACTCAGCTGAGGCTGAGTGGGAGTGAGAACTGTTGCTCCGTGATATAAGGGTCTCATCCTGAGGAAATACCACATTTCAAGGTAACACCACTGAATCCTGAATTCTTACTTTTCACAGCATCTTAGGTCCAAGTCTGTAAGTAAAACTATCACAGTCTGGGGGGCCTCTGCACAGGCTCTGGTGGATCCAACGTGTCAGGCATTTACTAGAAATCTTTCAACAACCCCGCTAATGAGGCCCCCTTCTGGTACAACATCCCATCCCATACAGAGAGAGCATTCACTTACAGCTAGGGACACTGTCATGTGAACTGTTTCCTTACACCTGTCTCCCACATGCAGAGGACTTTTACAGAAGGATAAAACAAAGGTGTGCAGAGGCCTTTGGGCCAGCCTCGTGGAGAGGGGAGAGGCTGCAAGCTGAGAGTGGAGTGCATACCTGTTTAGAAAGGCGGTTTGAGGTGGGCTGAGGGATGCCTAGTCTGTAGAGCTTTGCAAACATGAGGCCCTTAATTTAGGTTCCCAGAATTTATGTAAAATTTCAGACATGGTGGTGCCCTTTTGAAAATCCAGTGGTGAGTATGTAGAGACCAAAGGATCTTTGAGACGCACTGGCTAAGTAATCTAGCTTAATTACTGAGCTCCAGGCTAATAGAAACCCTACACCAAAGGAGGTGATCAGTGTTCCTGAGACTGAAACTCACAGATGTCCTCAGTTTTCCAATCACGGTATGCATGTGCACACACGAACACATGAATACATATGTACAGCATGTAAATATGGGTATAACATTAAAAAAGGTTGTAATATGCTGTTCCCTGGGCTGGCAGCTGTGAAAGCTATACCTGGTCGTCAATTTGACTACATCTAGAAATAAAACCCAAGGGTGGAGGGCACACCTGTGAGGGATATTAGATCCACTCCTAATCTCAATCTTGGAAGTAGCAAGACAAACCTTTAATCCAGATCTTTTGAGCTGGGAAAGGACATGCCTTAATACAGGTCTTTCAGATCTAATCTGGGCCAGACCTTCTGCTAGAAGCCTATATCAGGGTGTGGAAGGAGGAGGCTTTTGCTCTTTGCCTGCTTGGCCTTGATTTGCTGGCAAGTTCATTCCTCCACTGGCACTAGAGCCTACTTCTTTGGGATTCTACGGTCTGCTGAGGACCAGCTCAGACATCCAGTCTAATGGACAGAGCAAGCAAGTCAACAGCACCCTTCATGGTCTCACTGTCAGTTCTTGCTTCCAGGCTCCTGCCCTGTTTGAGTTCCTTTCCTGACTTCCTTTGGATGATGGATTGTGTGTGATGTGGGAATGTGAGTAGTATAAACCCTTTCCTCCCGGAGTTGCTTTGGTCACGGTATTTCATTATAGCAACAGCAACCCAAACTAAGACGCCAACTATTTCCGTGTCTTCAGAGTCACAGAACGTTTTCTGTGTTTCCTGCAAGCTTACCAATGGAGGGCTGATGTTACAGTTAGCATCCCAGTACATAGCATCCTTTCACTTCGCACCAAGTATCTCTTTTATTTTTTTAATTGTTCTTTATCACACTTACACTTCTCTACTGTGGGAAAGATGGAAATATTCAAGAGCTGAGGACTCAAGACTTGGAGAATCTCAAGATACAGCCAGGGAGTTAGCCTCCAGGGACACTCATCTACAGCTGCATCAGCAGAGTACTTGTCAATATAATAAGGTTCAGATTTTTAGAATATTTCTGTAGCAGTCATTAACTAATCACAGATTGGAAATTTAGAAAAAAATACCGTTTGTGTGATGAACATTGTAGATTGTTCCCTAAATGATACTTTGTAACAACAATTTACATGACATTAATATTATATTAGGCAAATACTCTGCCATTTTATGTAAGAATTTTGAGTATCCATTGTTCTTAGAATTTGCAGGAAGTCCTGACTTCCTCGCCTCCTCCCCATGCACATGGGGCAACTGTATTTACACTGGTTTGTTAGGAAATGGGGAGGAAGGGCCAATTGCCTACACATGTGGTTGCCTTAGTTAAATCAAAACTAGATTTAATATCCATTTAGCAAAAGTAGGTTAGATATTAGTTCCTTTCAAAAAAACAAAGAGGTGGCAGGGAGATGGATCAGCTGTTAAGAGTGCTTGCACTCCAGTATGACTGTCTGAGTTTAACCCCTAGAGCTCATGTTTTTAAAGAGCGGGCAGGGTGTGGTTGTGCACACTTTTATCCTCCCGACCCATGAAGCAGAGTCAGGCAGTTCTCTGTGAGTTCAAGGCCTACCTATTCTACATAGGGAGACTCTATTTTAAAAAAGAAGCTACACATGGTATATTACATATATTACATACCTGTAATTCAGTGCTGGGGAGGCAGAGACAGGCAGATCCTGGGGAATTTCTGACCAGCCAGGCTAGCCTATTTAGCAAGCTTCAGGTCAGTGAGAGAACCTGTCTCAAAACCAGGTGGACAGCACCCAAAGAATGACACTTGTGGTCCTTAGGCCCTTACAAGTATGTACACATGTGTTCCTGCATGCACCACACATACATACAGACAGACAGACAGATAGACACACACACACACACACACACACACACACACACACACACACACACACACACGCCAGGAGGAGCAAGAAGGTAAGCTCTCTCTTGGTAGCTTCCTCTATGCTGGGCCTTCTTCTTTCGTTCAGGCCTCAGTCCTCTGAAGGCAGAGGGAGGGCAGAGCTAGAAGGTGACTATCCAGCTAGAAGGCATTGATCCAGCCAGAGCCCAGATGTCCACCCAGCTTCCCTCCTCAGCTCATAGCTGTCACAGTGGCTCACACTTACTTAGCTGCAGCGTCCTTTCTCAGCTGTTCGTGCTTCATGAGGAGGTTCTTCCGGTCTCGGAAGGCTTTTCTGACCTTGTATCCTTTGTAGACCGCTTGGATTTTGAAGGCAGCGATGTCTTGAATAGCTGCGATGGACAGGGCACCGTGTTCCAGCATGAACTGGATCACCTCATGGCGCTCACCAAGCAATGCATAGTCAAGGGGTGTGTACCTGAAGTTAGAGGAAGTCTGATTTAGAATGGATTGTGACTCAAGGCACAGTGAAGCTGATGAATTAGCACCTACGCAAAGGCCTTGTTCAGCCAGAAGGAGGTGCTGCACACCTTAGTCCCATCACTCAAGGGGCAGAGGCGAATTGCTAAGTTCGAAGCCAGCCTGGTCTACTGAGTGAGTTCCAGGACAGCCAGTGCGACAAAGAGAAACCCTGTCTCAAAAAAATGAACAAACAAAAAAAAGACCCCTGTTTTACCATGGGCGAGTTCCCAGGCCAAACCTAGTCTGTTTGCCTTTTTCTTTAAGGAATACAAAGCAAGAGGCTGCAGGTTCAGCCTTTGTGCAGTTGAGCTCTGGGAGCTCACAAGCTAGGGCAGTGGTTCTCGGTCCTCATGTTGTGACCTCTTAATACAGTTCCTCAAGTTGTGGTGGCCCCCAACCATAATATTATTTTTGTTGCTACTTCATTAACTGTAATTTTGCTACTATTGTGAATCATAATGTAAATGTATGATACACAGGATATCTGGTGTGCAACCCCTGTGAAAGGGTTGTTCACCTCAACAACCCACAGGGTGAGAACCATTGGGGTAGCGGCTATGTGAACACATGAACACGTCCCTTTTTTCCCTGCTCCAAGTGGTTCCCTACATCTGTTTGAAAGGTTCTCTGAATTATTTTTCTATAATAATTAATGCTTACAAAAAGAAGCATGCTTTTATATAGGGGAGACTGACTCCATGATACAGAGGGTCCCTACAAGTCCCTGCAGGTCAGCTGAGTTCTTGACTAAATGGTGTTGGTACAACCTGGGTAAAAGACTTTCTTGTTAGCTTGCTTCTGAAGCAGGATTTCTCTATGCAGCCTGTGATGGTTTGTATATGCTTGGGTCACGGAAAGGCACTATTAGGAGGTGTGACCTTGTTGGAGTAGGTGTGCCACTGTGGGCAAGGCCTTTAATACCCTAGAAGTCAGTGTTCTCCTAGCAGCCCTCAGATGAAGATGTAGAACTCTCAGCTCCTCCTGCACCATGACTGTCTGGGTGCTGCCATGGACTGAGCCTCTGAACCTGTAAGCCAGCCCCAATTAAATGTTGTCCTTCTAAGACTTGCTTTGGTCATAGTGTCTGTTCACAGCAGTAAAACCCTAACTAAGACACAACCATTAAAGATATGTGCAGCCACGCCCAGCTAAAGAGTCTTGTATATTGCATCATATACTGAACTAGTCCCGATGGGGCAAAGAGCTACATAGAAGAAAAGAGACCACACAGGTAATGGAAGATTTCATGGAAGACTGGAGAAATAGTAAACAGGAAGTCCTTTCTAAAAGTGATATGGAACTTAAAAATCATAAAAGGACCAATAAATATGAGGCTAAATGATAAAATAAAATTTACAGAGAAAAACAGCATTTAAATGATACATATTTTAAGACTTGGAATGGGATTAAAGTATAAAAAGTGAAGTAAAAATGTTCTCCCAATGATGGCAGTAATGTCACTTCCCACTGCAGACTGGATCTTTTGGGGCCTCAGCTGTCTCTGTTAAAGTGAAGAACAGGAAGAGCTTGCCCTGTGCCCAGCATGCAGCAGTCCCTGAGGACCAGCTGCTGCCCTTAGGAGCACAGGACCCACACTGCAGCAGGGGCTATGATGCTGTAGTTGCCTTCTGTGAACACTTCCACAGGACCCAGTGACGACTGCACACTGAGGCAGAGTCTGCAGGGTGACTGAGGTAGTCCACACAACCATGGATCACCACATACGGAGGGGAAAGGAGACGGTTTTAAGGATGCAAGGTTAGACTCGGAAAACCACACGATGGCTACTGAAAAGAAAATCTCTCTTCCAAACGTACCTAATAGTTACAGTAAGGCATAAAAGGAAGGGTTTTCGGAATTAGGGTGGTTTGGTTGCTTCGAGAAGGAGATGAGCTCAGAGATTGTGTTAGGTGAGTAACAGGCTCATGCATAGTTTCCTCGCTGAAACCCCAATAGCTGAAGAAAATAACTGGTCATTTCAGAGCACCTCATTCCGAACATGCTGCTACTATTTGGGGAAGAGAGGATGGTAAATAAGTAGACCCCAATGATACTTATGAATGGACGGTATTTTGTAAACTCTGGAGAACTAGGAATTGGACACTGTCTCTTCTGGCTGCACATCCACTACGGAGATTATCAGAGAGCCACTGAACACAGGGTAGCAGTGTGAGCTGACCTTTACAGGTCTCTAAATGCAACATCTCCATTTCATAGAGACCCAGGAAACTTAAGCAACTTGTTGATAATTATGCAGCCAGTGTGTGCAGAACGTAGACAGAGTATAATTAATTGTAAGTAGCTCCCGGTTTAATATAACCTCCTTTTCTATCAACTCTTGAATACATTCTGGTAGAACAGAAGTGCTTGTGAGATCAATTTGCATACAATATGTGTATTTAGTAAGGATTTGTTGCTATGTCTATTTCTTTTAATTTCTCCCTTTGAATTTTTGCTGAAATAATTTAAAGCAAATTGTGGAGTCCTGTCAGTCCACCTCTCTGCGTCTCGGCATTCATCTACACAGAACATGGGCACAGCTACCAGGATGTGCTAACAAAAATTAACAGGAATTTCTTAGTAAAATATAATGCATAACTCCTCCATTAGAATTTTTGATCCAATTGATCTTGGCTTAAAACAGATATAATGTAAATATCCCGCCAGGTTTTAAGGCTGACGTTTCTATCTAGTGTTTCAGCAACTCTGTTGTTCTTATCATTCTATCCCACGTTCCATTTAGAAACATTCGAGCTCTGTGCATATTCCCATTGACATGAGAGAGTGGCTGTCAGATAGCTATTGACGGAGAGCCAGAAGAAGTTGGCAGAGATGATGTCTATTTGGGGTACATCACTTGGTTAATGTCTATGCACAAGAAGTATAAATTAGCACTACATTGATGGTAACCAGCCAAGAAACAATGTAGACACCGATGAGAGATAGCAGACAATTGGACCTGCCACACGGGAGCCGGCTGATGGGCTCAGCAGAATGCCCATGCCGGAATGTCAATAAGCATAAGCCGCAACGCCAGCTTCTTACACGTGTACATCCGTGTGCACTGCTATGGGACAGAGGCAGGCTGGGGCACCGCCACTCTCTCCAGTACAGTGTTTCCTTGTTTCTCTACAAAGAGAGCAGCTAGGTAGGAAGGAACGCTGTTATAGTAAATCCTTCTTTTTAATTAATTGATTGACGAGATGCTGTGGGGTGTGTGTGTGTGTGTGTGTGTGTGTGAGAGAGAGAGAGAGGAGGAGGAGGAAGAGAAGGAGGAGGAGGAGGAGGAGGAGGAGGAGGAGGAGGGAGAGTGAGTATGTGGGTGAGCAAGGGCCATGGCACACACAGAACACAGAGATCCGAGAACAACTGACATAGGCTCTGAGGACATAGCTCAGGCCATTAGGCTTGTGCAGTAAGTGCTTTTACCTGCACAGCCATCCTTTTGGCCTATAAGTTCTTTAACGAAATCACTAATTTGGGAGATTCTTATCTTCCCCTCTGTTTTCCATTTGGAGCTTAAAGAGAAGCACCTTCAGTTTCTTCCATAACAAAGACAGACCCTGGAAGAGGATGTGAAAACCTGACCATACAATTTATGAGAACCTTCCCAGATCCAAGCACCCCAGAGTCTCTCCTGCTTAGACTTCACCTGGCACTGTCCCTTTCCGACCATGCTGGGGATGGACCCAGGCCCCTGAAACGGAGCTACACTCCCAACCAGGATCGAGCCTCCTCACAGGGCCGAGTCCTCAAGTGACAGACAGCCCTAGCATGTCTGTAAAACATGCTCTTCCCTAGCATGTCTGTGAACCACGCTCTTCCCTAGCATGTCTGTGAACCACGCTCTTCCAGAGGCAATGTTTGTGTGTTTACAGATGTTCCGGTTTCATCCCAGCTTCTCCGTGTTTTCAGACGCTCAGTGCAGCCTTTTGTCCACCAACTAATTATATCCTCACCAGTAATAGAAACGACTTGCATATATAACTCATTTTGCCGGCCTAGATGGATTCCTGGCCCGGCCAGTCAGAATCTCACTGGCCATATGTTAAGTACAAACTTGAAGAGAGTCCTTTGCCCCTGCAGATGTGAACCTGCTCTCAGTACCACCCAAAGTTTTGAGCAGGTGTGGAACTCCCATGGTTCTAAGTGGATGCCAGATGACAACTGGGCTCTTTCCTCTGGCTCAGGAGTGCTTGGTACGGAATTTCCTTGTGAGTATACGTACTGTTTCTGAACCAGTATCTCAACTTGAGATATTTTCTCATCTGAAAGGAAGGATGTGAGGCGAACAACACTATACTCGCTCCTCTTCCCAATCAACGACTTACCTCTCCTCATTGTTCTCCATCTGGTTAGGGAAAGCAGCGAAGTCCAGCAGTAGTTTAATGGCATCGAGGTAGCCGTTGTTACAGGACCAGTGCAAAGCTGTTCGTCCCTGCAAGCACGAACAGACCAACTGTACTGGAGACGCCTGGTTATAACTCAGAAGAAACGATTTCTCCTCAGATTGATTAACAGTAAAGACAGAATGCTATGAAGTATATAACAGAGACAGAAGATGGTTCTTGACGAAGGTAATCACAATTAGCATGCTGTGGAAGGGCATCGTGCACTGCCCATGATGAGATCTGAGGAAGATCTGACACTGCTCGTGGGACATTCCAACCAAGAGTGCAGATCTTGACTTTCCCTACCAGAAAGCAGGAGGCAAGACCAATTTGAGTCAAATTTAATAAAATAAATGGTGTTATTCTTGGTTGACAGCTTGACTACATCTGGGATTAACATAAACACCAGTGACTAGGTACTGTGAGGGATTCGTCTTAATTAAATCATTTGAAATGAGAGGCTCCACCTTAACTCTGTGCCATGACTTCTGTTGGCAGCCTATATAAAGGACAAAGAAGGAAACTTATTCTCTGTCGCTTGTCCTTACCTCTACTGGCAAGTTCACCGTGTTACTGGGATTAGAGCCTGCTTCTTCAGGATTCTGGTATGTCCTGAAGAGCAGCTGAGACATCCAGCCTTGTGGGCTAGACCACTACTTGATTCTGGGACTGTCTATTGATAGAGAGCTATTGCTGGACTAGCTGAACCACAGTCTGTAAGTCACTCTAAAAAATCACCATCTATCTATCTATCTATCTATCTATCTATCTATCTATCTATCTATCTATCTATCTATCATCTATCTATCTCTGTTAAATTGAATGAATATTCATTTTATCAGTTCTGTTCCTCCAGAGAACCCTGGCTAATACAAATAAATAACTTGTATTTGAGATTTTCAATGTCACAAAAGAATAAAAAATAAAAAGTTGCTTGCTACCAGGCCTGATGACTTGAGTTTGATCCCAAGATCATAGGACTCTGTGTGTGTGTGTGTGTGTGTGTGTGTGTGTGTGTGTGTGCACATGTATGCATACTTGTATTGCATACAAACAAATAATTAGGTGTAAACTAAAAAAAGAAAGTGAAAAAAGGCATGAAATCCTGCAGAAAAGAAATAAGGTATTTATAGTGTTGGTGTCAGAGAGGAAGCTATTCCAAGTCTAAATATGTACACATCTAACTCAGATTCTAAACATATCAGACAAGCGAACTGCATTAAAGGGAATCATAGCCAAAGTCATAATGGTAAATTTTGAAAAATAGTTTTAAAATGTTATTTATTCATTTTTTACAGTGTTAGATTTTAAGTTATTTTATTTTATAATGGTTGATGTTAGAAACACGTAAGAGAACAGTAAGGACATAGAAGACGTATGTAACACAACCTGAAGTTTGGTATACAGACATGAAGCATTGCATTAAACCATGACAGAGTCGGAATTTTTCTCAGTTACATATGAAGTGTCTACCAAAATCAGCCATGTGCTGGATCCTAAAGAAAGTATCAGAAGAATAATATTCTTCCCTGAAAGGCTGTCTCTATCGTATCTTCTAGAACCCCTGACTTGTGATGCTGCTCGGAAAGCAGCTGTCCTGTAGTGGGGAGGTCATCCTGGATTACTGTGTGGGTCTCTCCAAGGGAAAGGGCTGGGGAGCTGGCACCAGCCAGCTCTGACAGTTGGAGGATGGCACTGAGTCAGACAACCTCCAAATGCTGGGAACGTTTAAAAAACAACAAAACAAACAAAACAAAACAGAACAGAAACCCTGCTTCTCCCCAAGGTCTCCGAAATAAGGCGGCCCTGCTGCACTCTGGTTTCTTAGCCCAGTGAGACTCCGGTGACATAACTAATTTGTGCTGAATGTTGGTGCTAATTTATCACAGGAGCAATAGGTAACTAAGTTATCAAATTAAGATTACGAAGTAAGAAAACGTCCAGATGCCTGGAAAATAGGCAGTAGTTTCCCAAATAATGTGCAGACTTGCAAATGAAGAAAAGGGAAAGACGCGAATATTCTAACCGTATGACAGCGAAGGTGTGGGTTAGCCAAACCGTGCAGCAGAGATGACTCGGGGCTTAGCGGAGGCAGGGTGACAGACAATTAGACAGGAGGACTGAAAAGACTAGGAACTTAAATTGTCATCTGAAGAATCTAACATCCGAGCTCAGGAGACTGAGGTCAGCCTGGGGTAAGTGACAAGTCCCAGGAAGAGCTGCATGGTGACATTCTGTCTTTGAAAGAAAAGAAAAAAATTTAAAGGGAGCACCTACAACCCTAGGTTTGGGACTCAGAAGGTGAGGGCAGGAGGATTGGGAGTTCAACCTCATGTAAGGTCAAGGCCAGAGTCAGGCTCATGAGACCATGTCTTTAAAAATCGGGCCCTGGCCACCAAACCAAGAGTAAGCTGGCCTTGGGGAAAGCGGTGGCAGGGAATAAAGATGGGAGTGAACACTGTTCAAAGAGCAGATGTGCTCAACACGCAGAGTCAACAAAGACAGAGGGCCTTGGAAAGGCTGAGAAAGACAGGCTGAGTTAAAAGAAGAAGAAGAGAGATGATACATATTACCACTATATGCACTTAGTGGAAAAACAGCTGTAAGTCCTAACACAGGATACAGACAAGAGCAGGTGTGACCAACTTTTACAAATACAACTGAAATTTTGAATAAAATGAAAAATTCCCAATAAAGTGCACTTAGCAAAGTGGAAAGGAAATTATTAGGCCACAGAATAGTCTAGCCACAAAGAGCTGGGGCACTTACTATGCATTAGGAAGGTTCTACAGCCAGTGCACTTCAACAAAGGAAGTGACATCAATCACTTAAGGAAGAGGTGACATCAATCCAGCACAAATTCCTCAAGGAATACTTTCTAGCCTTTTCATAAGGTTAGAAACTCCTTCTACTCAAACCTAACAAGTACTAAGAGAGGGAAATTACCATGAACATAAGTACAAGACCTTAAAATATCAGTAAATAAAACCCACCCACATATAAGAACACCTACTACACTGTAAGTGAGGCTCATTCTACAAGTGTTAGGCAGGCTAACATCTGAACCAAATTCAGTCAACTCGATTCACTTTATCAATAGAAAAAAGAAAAAAAGGATGTCGTCGTCGTATTGGTAGATGCACAAGGATTATTTGATAGAAATCTAAGTATGATTTTAGCAACTATAAAATCTCATGCAAATGGTGAAGTATTCGAGGCCCGATCGCTGAGAAGCCAGAAGAATTAAAGATAACTAGCATCACCAATTCCACTCAGAACTACACAAGAGATCCTAGACAGTTCAAAAACAGAGGATTCCAAAGTGCTACACATAAAAGTGAATAGAACTCGAAAGTTGCTTGATAAAAGCATGTAAGAAACTGTCCACTTAGCATAACATAAAAAACATGCTAAATTATAAATGATGCATTCCAGTAATTTAGGGGCAAGGACCACAGTTTACATATTTTTCTTTATGCTACTTTTACTTTTTAAGAGCATTCATTCATTCATTCAGCCAGCATGCGCACGCCTGCTCCAGCACACAGGTTGTTGGCAGTCAGCTGTCTCCTTCCTGCTCAGCCATCTTGCCAGCTCCTCCTCATGTTATTTTTACACACAACGGCAATCGTGGTGGACACTTCTCACTGGTTAATAGAGAATATTTTCTGACTTGGAAAACCTGACTTATGACAGTACCTTTAGAGTTAAGTCAGCCCTGCAAAAGTAGTGCTAGGGAAACTGAGGGAGGAGGAGGTGTGGATCAAATCCTTTCTGAGGGTTCTGGTGTGCACACACGGCTGACACACACACACACACACACACACACACACACACACACACACACTACATGTCACAGTCGATCACACTGTATAGCATTTGCTACTGTGACTCAGTAATCTCCTTAGAGGGATTATTCTGAGGGAACAATCCAAAAGGAGAAAGATAATTTATGAGGTCAGTCTGGCAGGGCTGTAATGGTGGAGACTTGTCCATGTATGGGAATTAATTACTGCACGGGAGAGTTTAAGTTAAGCTCCCCACTCCTAAGGACTGTCACTACAGAGTTATCATTGAAGCTACTTGAGTTCCAGTTTCCTCCGCTGTGAAGTGCATGACAGTAACTACTTCACTGGGTCACTGTGAGGGTTGCACGATTTGTGAATGTAAAGCTCTTGGTGTTTCAGGGTATTAAGCAGTGGTGCTCACGAGAAAGGTATCAACTGAGGAAATGTTGGTGCTATCTTAAGTGAACAAAGGCATTTTAAATATCATATATGTGTACACAGTAAACAATATAAAGATGTGGTGAGCACTGGAAGAGAACATTGATAACTTTTCTACTCAATTCCCAACACAGAAGGACATTATGCACCATGGAGCTGGCGGCCCAGAAAGCCCAGGGTTCCCACCTGTTTGTCTTGGATGTTGGGGTCTGCATTGTTCTCCATGAGCACAGCCATGCAGTTGATGTACCCTCCGTACGCAGCGCACTGAAGTGGGGTTCTTCCTGCGTAGTCCTGCACGTTTGGGTTGATCTTGTTTTCTATCAGTATCTGGCAGACGTCAGCGTTTCCCCCCAGTGCTGCCCAGTGTAGAAGTGAATGTCCATCTTGGTCAACCAGGTCGACTCGTGCTCCGCCTGGCAAAGCAGGACTGCAGTGAACGTGCGGGCAGCGTTTACGGGAAGGGGCAGAAGCTTGGAAACGTAAAGTGCCCTTGTAACAGCTTTGCTTCCCCCCAGTACTTCTGGGCATCACATGGTCGGTGCCAGAGCTCTAGAGAACTTAATGTTTGGAGAAGCTGGGACTCATTCAGTGAATGCAAGTGACACTCTGGGGGCAAAGTGGTGACCTGAAATCCAATGCTCACCGACAGGCAGGACGTTACAGGTTACAGTGTTCTTCTGGGCACTCTTCCTGAACTTTCTGACATGTGACTCTGTGTGAATGAAAGCATTCAGGCCGGGTGTGTGCAGTGCCTATCTTTCCTGTGAGCCCCAATAGAAGCCCTTGTGCCAGCTCACCTTTAATAAGCGTCTGAATCACGTCTCTGTGTCCCATCTCGCAGGCTCGGAACAGTGGAGTGTGTTTCATGACGTCAGTAGCATCTACTTGGGCATCATTGTCCAATAACAACTTCACGGTGCTGACGTGGCCAGAAAGGGCAGCGGCGTGTAAAGCTAAGGCGGAAGCCAGAGCCACTGGTGACTCTCACAGTGACTTTACCTTTTAAGTACGTTTGTCTCTCTTATGATTTCCGCCTCACTGTGGCTAAACTCGATCCAGGTTTTTCTCTGCCCCTTCCTCCCGCACCCCAGCTCTGGCCATGCTCATGCTGGTGTGGTATGTGGGAGGTGGGGGGTTTGCTGAAGCACTGCTGAGTTCTGGCTGTACTCAGTGTGAGGACACTTTTACTGGCTGCTAAATACCATGTCTCTTAGTAACCGGTGTGCAGAGACAGGTCTCTATTAATAAAGGAAAACTGAGGCAGGGGTCTGGTAAGGATTGATAAGACTGAAGCAGTGAAGGTTCTAGAGTCATGGGAAGTTCTAACGCGAGACAGCCATATGCAGTCATACTGCTTGAACTTGAGAAAAGAACCTAACAATGACTCGAGAATACATTTAGATATGCACGTCCCTTAAAACATATTGTGAGGTGTTAGCAGCTACTAAATATGCAGTGTTTGCATATGTATGTACATGTTGAGATGTACATGCATGTGTGTGCACACATGTGTTGAGGCCCAAAGTTTATATCAGTTCCTTGCTTGTGCTCTACCCTGCACATTTACACTGGGTCGGTCTCTGACTCCACAAGTCAGACAGCTTGTCTGTGGTTTTCTTGTCTCCTCCTCCCAAGCTTGGGGGTTACTGACCGGCCTCCAAGCCCCAGTCACTGTTTCTGGTCCTCACACTTGCATGGTGAGTGCCTTACCCACTGAGCTATCTCTTTGGTCCCAACTATGCACAGTTGTAATTTTCTGTATATATATGAAAGTAAATGATGGGACAAGTTTCTATCTTGTATCTAAGGTGCAGCCAAAGCTATAAACCAGATATTGATTGTTATCTGGTAGAGATACTCATTTTAACCATAATACTTGGAAGATAAAGCCTTTGGAGTAAGATCTTGGCAAACTCAAGCTTAAAAGTAAAAAGCTAAGCCAAACAACATCATCTTAGAAACTGTGATCGCAAGTCTCTGTATTATAAACTTGATAGCACTTTTCAGCACCCGAAGCACCGTGAGCCCATGCGCCAGTTCCTACCTGTGCCTCCATATTTGTCGGCCATGTTGATGTCGATGTCCGATTTTAAACTGAGCATAGTTCTGAGCACGTCGTCACTGCCTTTTCCTGCTGCCCACATGAAAGATGTTCTTCCTTCCAAGTCAGAGTCATCTCTCACTGAAGGGTGCGTTAAAAACACCTTAACTGTTTCCTGCAAGAAGACTTTATTGGAAACACGGCAGTGGTGGGGCACATCTCGGCATGGTAATGAAGCACCTGTGTGGTTCCATGAGGAAGACAAGGGTTTCCCCGGATTCTTTTATGGATAATAAAACTTCAGTTTCCATAGACTACTATGATCTTGTTCCCTTCTGTTAGTTTTTGTTTCTGGAACACTTCAAGAACATAATCTAATTTTCTCATTCAACACCTTAAATTTGGGATGTACCTCAGCAAATACTGAAGGAGAGGTGGAAAGACTGTAAGGGCCAGCGGCTGGGAAGGGCTGATGCCCAACAGTGTCTTCTGGACATGACAAGAGCTGGCACATGGTGAGCTCACTGTGGCTGTGTCTGCCAGCACAAGCCTGGGCCTGCTAACATGTCGGGTGAGGCCCCACCCTTCCCTGAGGGACTGTGACAGTCAGTGGTGGCTGGGAGCACTCATATCCCACTCCCCATTAGTGCTAAGTCAGCCATGCTCCAGGAACTAACCTCTCATTCATGTAGGAAACCCAACTCGAATCCAGTGTCACACACACACAGAAGACCTGGACTTAGGGAACTTACTGGGGAGAAGGTGGGGATGAATGAAACTGTCAAAGAACAAAAAATAATATTAAAAAATTAGAAGATGACAAGTGTAACATAACTGAGAATGAGTCTCTTTGATCAAGCTTTCAAACTTCTAAGGCCAGTGTTAGAAATGAAAATTAGAAAGCTTTAAAGAATTCAGTGGCATGACTAACATTGTTATACATTTGCTTGATCAAAACTTACTGAGGAATGTTGCATTCAACTCATTTAAAAATTTTTATTTAGCCATTCCTAAATTTAAGGTCCTGCCTCTGGAATAGATGACAAATAGGGACCCCGGGCAGTCAGTTCTAACAGTGCCTAGCAGTTGGGTTCCTGCTGTTGGGTTCTGTGCTGGGATCAAATCCAGGCCCTTGCTTGCTTCTGCTGTCAAGTGCTGTGGGGCTGGGAGTCATTCCCCGTTCTCATACCTGGGCTAATATTCCTGCAGACATCTTTCCTAGAACTCAAGACACAAATTTCTAGGAAGACCAAGAAATTGTGCTTGAATAAATATAAAAGAGTTTCAAAAAGAAATTTCTGTCGCTCACTATATAGAACGGGGGTTGGAGAACTAGCACAGCGGTCAAGAGCAGGAGCTGCAGGGTTCAATTCCCAACACCTGCATGGCGGCTTAAAACCGTCAGTAACTCCACTCCCAGATGACCTGATACCCTCTTCTGCTCTCCAAGGGCCCCAGGCAGCCACACTTACACAGACATACGTGCAGACAAAACACCTATTCACATACAATAACAAAAAGAATACATATAAGGGCTCGTTTAATTTAGTCCTTGTTTTACGTTGCAAGAAATGCAGGCTTATGACCACACACATATTGGAGGCAGGTACAGGAACAGATGTAAAGTGGAACTCCCAGAAGTCTGTCCACAGCATGGTAAGGTTTCCTAATTTTAAAACCATTTCCTGGTTTGTTTATTTTTGGTGTTTTTCAACAGAGAAAATAGCAACCTTATATGGAATTAGCAGAAGCTAAAGTAATTGATAGGCTTGAAACAGAGCTTAGAAATGTGTATAATTATTGAAAAACAACTCAGGAATTGGCAGAGTACCTAACTCAAACATCTGTAATGTATCACCATTCTCTTTTACTCCCACTGATAAGTATTTAATTATTGGTATTTGTATTAAAGCTAGAGTCTGAAATTTGGTTCAAGATCACAGGCAAGGCATTCAATCTCTTAGAACCTGTCAATGGGATGTTATGATCCATCATGTACTGAGTTTTCATTACCATGGACCCATCAGCTTGGGCCACGTGACTTTCCCATCTGTGTTAGGAAAAAACTACTTCTCCAAATGTTATTGTGATGTTCAGAGTTAATGGAGGATAATGGCTTGCTAAATGGGGGTGTATTGAGTTTTAGGAAGGCCACGAAGGAAAGAATGTACTGTGGAGATGGCCAGCCTGTGAACAACCTGAGAGCACACATGCCACGTTCTTGTCACACAGGGCACCGTGAGGTTCTGACCTATTAAAAAGAAAGGCAAGAGAATCCCTGGCATATAAGACAGGATCAAAGTGGCTCCTGCAGAGTAAGAGGAATGACATGAGATGCTCAGAGAACACCGAGGTCACAAAGTAGGAGTCACGCTCTTCCCAGGCCAGAGCTACTGAGTTTCACTGCACACTCATGATGGCGACAGGGAACCAACTGTGGCCTCTTCAGTGTCCCAGGTCAGACTGCTCACAATCACGCTGCCAAGTGAGCCCAGGACACGGTAGAGAAGAAGCCCCTTGTGATCTGCGAAGGTCTATCAGGGAAGAACTAGAGCTAACAGCCAGGATCTCTAGATATAATAATTCACACTTCTGCCTTCACAGATGCATACGACCCATAATCACTAATCCGAATCATGAGAATGTAGTCTGTGTTTGGACACCTGCTCTCATCTGTAGACAATCGTAGGAGTGCGGCCTGTGTAGACTCCTGCTCTACAGCAGGTGCAGCAGACACTTGCCTAAGTTTGCTCCACCTTTCCAGCAGTCCAGAGACTTATAGTTGTCAAACTATCTAAGAAGAAGCAAAGACTCAGAGATGTTAAAGTTGTGTGAGGTCCTATAGGTCGCAATCTGCACAGTTGGGATTCCAGGAGTTGGTTTTTCCAGCTGCAAAGCCTTCCTGCACTGTGTTCAAGACAGCTCTAGGGTGCTGAGCAGTAAGACATCCTTAGTGCTATACAAGTCATAAAATAGGGCAGTATACTTGCCGTAAAGCAAAAGGCTATACCTAGTGCTTAAGTAAAGTGTCTAAGAACCTTATAAAAACACAAACCATTACCTGTATCACAATGCTGACAGTGTGAATGATGGTTAAAAGCCAACCACTGCCAACTCAGATTCATGAACTTTAACCTGCTGTAGTCTGAATTAGATCAGTGCCAACCTTTTGATAACATGGTACTCCATCTATCATTAGAATGGGCTGGCTGAAAGGGGCGCGGGACCATGGTATATTATTTCTTGTATCAAATATGAAGCTATAATTATATCAAAATAAACATTTTATTAAGAGAAAAGGCGATCATAACTTACAGCAAAGTTGCTCTGAGCTGCATAGTGCAAGGGTGTTGCCCCTTGGCTGTCGGAAGGGATGGTTCCAGACTTGTTCCTTTCCAGAAGGAGATGGACAATCTGTGCATGGCCTGAGAACAGACATGAGGTAGGTGTCACGCACAAAGGGATAAGCCAGTTTTTATTCCATTTAAAAACAGGAAGGTTAAAAAAAAAAAGAAAAAGAAAAATACAACAGTAGCATTTAACGGCATTTAAAGTGGCTTTGACAGCTCCCAGCACAGCCTTTTCCTCCTTCCCCCATTGCCGTATGACGGGGTAGAATGAAGGCAAAGGTTACCATAGTAAAACCAGAACCAGGCTTAGGTGCTGTCGCTCGGGCTCCTTGGCTTCACTGCCCATCACGTCATGGTTCCGTTTTCTGATCCCCAGAGCTGAACATCAGCTCCCTTCTACTGCTCAGCTGAGCTAACTGAAGTGAACCTCTTCTGACTCAGGACCAGCCATCCCTCAGTATCGCTTCCTAGTCTTTCAATAGCAAAGCTGTGTGTTCACACTCCACAGTAAGAGAGCAGGCACCGTGGCGTGGTGGCGGGCTAACAGTCTGTAGCATAGTCTGAAAGAAGTGGCTTCTGCAAGGGAGAAACTGCATAGAGTCAAAGAGTTAACAAACTGGGTGTGGTGGTGCGTGCTGTAAACCCAGTGCTTGAGGGCTCAGGCAGGAGGAGTGAAAGACTGAGGGTAGCCTGGGCTACTGAGAAAGTGCTAGGACATCGTCTGGTTATCTTGTCTCAAAACCCACAACAGCACAACACAACACAACACAACAGAGGGCTAACAAACCTAGGAAACCCTTCTAGACTCTCTAACTGAGCGTGTGGGGACAGGGACGGGAAGGAGGTACCATGATGGAGAGCAAGGCTGTGCTGGGTGGAAGCCAGGCCAGGGGATCTGCCTGGGGGTTGTGCTCATGTACTCACTCCACATGAGTGGCTAAAGGTGGAGTCTTTGCGGGTCTGATGACAATCTGTGCAACAGTGTCAATTGAAACACATCTACACTTGTCTGAGGAGCAAAGAAAAAACTCAGTAAGGAAAAGAAAATCAGCACTGGAAAGAGGAAGGGCATACCTCAGAGATGGTCTCAAGAAGGTCAGAGCAAAGTCGAGAAACTTAGGCATCTTCAGTCTAGTCAGAAAGACAGGGCTTCTATGAGACAAAAGAGAGCATCGTAGGACGAAAATGGGCTGACATGAAAAGCTGATGGACGGAAATAAAATGAGCGTAAGAAGAAATAGAGGAGGCAGATGGGAATGAAGATACAGATGAAAGAAAAATTCCATGTAGTAAGAATAATAATTCAAAATTTACAGAATGAAAGTGAATTTAGTGAAGTAGAACCAAATCGTGAAGTATACTCACATTCAAAAGGGAAACAGAAAGGGGGTGGAAAAAACCTTAAAAGAAAGACTAAATGACAATTATAAGTCTGACAGAAAAGCTGTATGCAGGAATGAAAGTCACTTTAAAACATATGATGTGCAACTTAATAATTAAAAGCAAGTTAGCCTCACAGATGGCTAACTGAGCAGACCCCCAGACTGTTCCCTGAGTGGACCCCCAGACTGTTCCCTGAGTGGACCCCCAGACTGTTCCCTGAGTGGACCCCAGACTGTTCCCTGAGTGGATGGACCCCCAGACTGTTCCTGAGTGGACCCCAGACTGTTCCCTGAGTGGACCCCCAGACTGTTCCCTGAGTGGATGGACCCCCAGACTGTTCCCTGAGTGGATGGACCCCCAGACTGTTCCTTGAGTGGATGGACCCCCAGACTGTTCCCTGAGTGGATGGACCCCCAGACTGTTCCCTGAGTGGACCCCCAGACTGTTCCCTGAGTGGATGGACCCCCAGACTGTTCCCTGAGTGGACCCCCAGACTGTTCCCTGAGTGGATGGACCCCCAGACTGTTCCCTGAGTGGATGGACCCCAGACTGTTCCCTGAGTGGACCCCCCAGACTGTTCCCTGAGTGGATGGACCCCAGACTGTTCCTTGGTGGATGGACCCCAGACTGTTCCCTGTGGATGGACCCCAGACTGTTCCCTGAGTGGATGGACCCCCAGACTGTTCCCTGAGTGGACCCCAGACTGTTCCCTGAGTGGATGGACCCCCAGACTGTTCCTGAGTGGATGGACCCCAGACTGTTCCTGAGTGGATGGACCCCAGACTGTTCCCTGTGGATGGACCCCAGACTGTTCCCTGAGTGGATGGACCCCAGACTGTTCCCTGAGTGGATGGACCCCAGACTGTTTCCTGAGTGGACCCCCAGACTGTTCCTTGAGTGGATGGACCCCCAGACTGTTCCCTGAGTGGATGGACCCCAGACTGTTCCCTGAGTGGACCCCCAGACTGTTCCCTGAGTGGATGGACCCCAGACTGTTCCCTGAGTGGACCCCCAGACTGTTTTCCTGAGTGGACCCCCAGACTGTTCCTTGAGTGGATGGACCCCAGACTGTTCCCTGAGTGGATGGACCCCCAGACTGTTCCCTGAGTGGATGGACCCCCAGACTGTTCCCTGAGTGGACCCCAGACTGTTCCCTGTGGATGGACCCCAGACTGTTCCCTGAGTGGATGGACCCCAGACTGTTCCTGAGTGGACCCCCAGACTGTTCCCTGAGTGGATGGACCCCAGACTGTTCCCTGAGTGGATGGACCCCCAGACTGTTCCCTGAGTGGACCCCCAGACTGTTCCCTGAGTGGATGGACCCCCAGACTGTTCCCTGAGTGGACCCCCAGACTGTTCCCTGAGTGGATGGACCCCAGACGCTTCCCTGGGTGGACCCCCAGACTGTTCCCTGAGTGGACCCCCAGACTGTTCCCTGAGTGGATGCACCCCCAGACTCTTCCCTGAGTGGACCCCCAGACTGTTCCCTGAGTGGATGGACCCCCAGACTGTTCCCTGAGTGGACCCCCAGACTGTTCCCTGAGTGGATGGACCCCCAGACTGTTCCCTGAGTGAGGACCCCAGACGGACCCCAGTGGACTGTTCCCTGAGTGGACCCCCAGACTGTTCCTGAGTGGATGGACCCCAGACTGTTCCCTGAGTGGACCCCCAGACTGTTTTCCTGGATGGACCCCAGACTGTTCCCTGAGTGGACCCCAGACTGTTCCCTGAGTGGACCCCCAGACTGTTCCCTGAGTGGACCCCCAGACTGTTAACAAAACCAAAGCAGTAATGAGGAAATGACACAGCTCATCTTTTGAGCGGAAGGAAACAGATGAGATCTTGCTCTTGACTCTGACACATGGGTAAACGAGATTTTGATAAATTGAAAAGTGACCACACTGCCACTTGCAACACCTGGCAGCTAGAGTCAAGTGATGGCAACGTATGCTCTCTGGCAGAAGGGGAAAACAAAGGGACAAGAAAACATTAAGAAAAACCCCTCTGAAAATACTAATAATGCCCCAGAGTGCAAATCAATGTTACTTTTTAATAACGAGTGTACGTGGTTAAACCACTACCTAAAACAGAAACCCTTTCAGGTTGTACTCGCTCAAATCACCTGAGAAAACACGTACCAGACACATATCTGCCTCTCACCAAAGGAAAAAGGTGATCCCTGAGAGGTTACAAGGCAGATGTGAAGAAAAGGCAAACCAAATACCAAGGACTGAACGCCAGCATCAGATGACTGTCCTCCTTTGCCCACACGCCAGCCATGAATGGGAACAGGTTACTTTACATTCATATCCTGTCAATGAATTCTCATTCCCTTATAACAAAAGTAAAAACTTACAGCATGATGTTGAAGTAAGAACAGTGCTGAATGAGAACCAGTTTATATTACCACTCCAAGGTGCAGCGGAAGGAGCCGGGTGATGAGAAAACTGAGTAATCTCAGTTGGGCATGAAAATACTTAGGCAGGAGGAAGGAGCCCTCAGGAGATGTGAACTCAGAACTTCTGTAGTTGGGAAGTCTTTCTTACCCGCGGTCCTCTGACTTACGGCAGAACGCACCTAGTAAGGCTGCCCAGTGAAGTGGGGTTCGAAATAAGTTGTCGTAAGATGTTATGTTGCAGCTTTCATAGGAGGTCAAGACATCCACCACCGTTAGGTTTCCATCAGCAACTGCGAAGTGCAGAGGTGTGCGGCCCTCATAGTCTTGCCAGTTCAATAAAGACTCTGTTGGGGCGGCATCCTATTTTTAACAGAGATTTCAGACACATGTAGAATCCTCAATAAGTAATGTGTGCCATTTACATTAACCAATTCTTAAAAATGAACCCCCATATTCTCTACAGGTACAAGTAAAATGATAGCTTAAGTGCATGGGCTAAATCTCTAACAATTAACTTTCCTATCTAGTAAAAATATAAAATATAGACAAGAATAGAGTCACTACCATGCTTGCATTAGGAAGGTGTGACACTGCCTAGTGTGCTCTGTGTCTGTTGTAAATCACAGCTGTGTTTTGTTCTGTTTTTAACGACATACATTTCGTACCTGTGACCTCGATAGTTACATCATGGAAGCACATGGTAATCTCTTTGGCGACTTTCCCCCTACATTACTCTTGTAGGTATCCTGATGACTCTAGTTCATTTGTTAAACTAGAATCGTGTTGTCCATGTTTCTCCTGAGGAACAGCTACGTTATTTCCATTTTTCTCACCATCACAGATAGTGCTGCAAAGGCCATTCCCCCACATATTTCTGCGGCTCGGTGTGTGAAATAAGGAGGCTGAAGGACTTTTGCAGCTTCTGCTGCACACTGCCAAGCTGCTCTCCAGATGCTTGGACCAACGAACACGCTCATGACGGCGTGCAAAATGCTTATTTTCCACATCTGGTACAGACTAATCACTGGGTAGTATCACGCTTCCTACATGCTATTCCTAGTCCGAGACTGAAAGACATTTCCTGCTGCTTAATTTAAGGTGCTTTTAGGAATGAAACTTTACTCCTGTCCTTACGGCAGTCAGTTTTATTTCCCTGTAAGTTCACAGCACTTACTGACCCTTCTGCTGGACATTACAATGTGCTTCTTAAGTCTCCCTTTGACATCAAAGACTTTACTTCCCAGCTTCCAGGGACACTACCAGCCCAGAACCCCCATGTCTCAGCTTCCTGAAACAGTTTCAGCTAAGGAGCTTCCTCCCCGGAATTCCTTATGTTAGGTCACATGCTTAGAGATTATATATTTATTTACTTTTATGTGACTCAGTTGCAAGGTTATTGACCACTCACTTCTAGATGACAGTGGTATGAATGTTGAACATGCCTAGGCTCCCAAAGTAAGGTGCATTTTCATGAGGCAACTATCTGTGAAATATGTAAGAAAATACAAGATGTAATGGGAAGTGAGCAAAAACAAAAACTATCACAATGACCAGAATGATCTGAACACACCAGATGAGCGCTCAGACTCATGGTGGATTCCTGATCTTACTGACTCTACTATACAGGTACTAGGATTACCTGGCCCAGCAAACATGATTTATTTTTTATTCTAAAAGATCACCCCTAGACATATTTCAAAGGAACCATACAATGTTAAACACAGAGAATTAAAAATGGTCTGAATGAAAAGGCAGATCACCTTACAAAGGACTGACCATTAAGATAGCAACAGACTTGACTTACAAGAAAAACAAAAAAAGGTAGAAAGCTGTAAAACCATATAGAACAAACAGCAGACGCACGACTGTGTAGGGTGGGCACAAAGCACTTGGGAGAAGCTCAAGGTAATCCTCATCTACATAATGGGCTGGGTGCCAACCTTGGCCACGTGAGACCCTATCATAAAACAAACAAACAACTCTGATTTATGATCAATACTTCTACAATAATGAGAATTCTAAGAACTATAGATCAGCAACTAAGAGAGGCTACAGAGAAAACCTGAGCTCAAAGGAGAAGGCTCAGTGCGTACAGTGCCGTCACGTGTGGAACCTGCCCCAGAGAGCGTGCGGCAGCCAACAGAGCAGGACGGCGCCGCGGCTCTGAAGAGCGCTTTGACACCAGACAGAGATGCAGAGGTTGAGTGTGTTTTGCTGGTTTTCCGTCTCGCTTTGTCCAGTATTTCCTCACGGTGCTCTCGTTCCTCTCTTTTGGGATGGTAATGTATATTCTGTGCTGTTGGGTGTTAGAAGTAGGTGATCCGCTTTTTGACTTTGATTTTACAGGGGTTACAGTTAAGAGGTGGTCATGGGTCTCAGAGGAGACTTTGAACTTTAAGCAGTGTTGAGCTGTTTTAGACTATTTGAAGTCGGGGACTTTTGAAGTTGGACTGAATGCAGGGCAGCATTATCACGATATGGCTACAGGCCTTTGTGGGACAGGGAGTGGAAGGTGGTGGTTTGAATAAGAATGTAGTCACTGTGCTGCCGTGCTCTCCACCGTGATAACAGACTGAACCTCTGAAACTGTGAGCCAGCCCCTGTAAAACGCTTTCCTACCTAAGAGTTGTCACGGTGTCTCTTTGCAGCAATAGAACACTGAACATCACTCAAATACCCAGCACCTGAGTTTAGATCTGCAGAATCAATGTAAAGCTGGGTAGGTGTGGCAGCCGACTTATAAGCCCGGAGTATGGCATGCAAAGAGAAGGAATCCTGGGAACAAACTGACTAGCCAGATTAGCCAAAATAGTGACCTTGGGCTCCTACAAGAGACCCTCCTGCCTCAGTCAATGCAGTGGGAGATGACGGGGGAAGACATCTGATGTCAACCACTGGCTTCCTCCACACATATACACATGAGCATGCACCCTCACACACATATCACACACATATCAATACATGCATGCATATCACACATATAAAAAAGAAAGGAAGATAGAGAGAAAGAAACTAATGGATGTGTGCCACAATCACTGTATACACAAGAGACCAAGGGACAAATGCTTTTAAAGGTCTAATTTGTATACTAAAAGCCAGCAGGGGGCTGGGGAATAGTAAGGGTCCGAGTTCAATCTGCAGCACTTCCGTTAACAGCCACGCTAGGTTGTGCGTGCCTTAACCCTAGCACTGGGGAACAGAGGCTCTTAGATCCCAAGAGCTTCCGGAGGACAGTGTAGTTGAAGCAGTGAGCTTCAGTGAGAGATGTCTCAAGGTAATAGGCAGAGAGTGGGATAGGAAGGTTCCCCATGTCTTGCTTTGGTCTCGGTGCTGACATAATGTGCATGCATCACACACATAAACATCTCCCCCACAGTCCACACAACACACACACATATGCACACACACACACACACACACACACTCACATGCATGCATATACACACACATGCATGCACATACACACATTCACATGCACACACACACATTTACACATACACACACATTCACACACACTCATACACAAAAATTAAAAAAATATAGATTAGAAACAAGCACAAAGCAAAGCAGGGAACGAGAGATATGAATTCTGAAGGTGGTTGGAGGATGAGGAAGAGTCACAGAAAACCTCAGCGTGGAGAAGTGTTACTGTGAAGCTCTCTCAGGGGTGAGTCCGCATGGTGGTACTCTTGGTTCGTCATCTGCCCGTCTGTCTATTATTTCCTCCTAGGAAAGGTTTCGGGGTCCAACACAGCACTCCACTCACCAGGATGCATCTCACTGTGTGCACGGCACTCGCGTCTTTATGGTTGGCTGCCCAGTGGAGGGGGATCTTGCCCTCCACGTCAGGAATCCCGATGTT
Source organism: Rattus rattus (assembly GCF_011064425.1). Lineage (NCBI taxonomy): Eukaryota > Metazoa > Chordata > Mammalia > Rodentia > Muridae > Rattus > Rattus rattus. The sequence goes on along the minus strand of NC_046154.1, from coordinate 101,465,021 downwards.
GGAGTCGTGCTTGATGAGCAGCTTCGCGTGCTCGGGATTGTTGTAGTAGGCGCTCCAGTGCAGAGCCGTTTGCTGCAAGGTAGAGGGGACCTTGAAAATCCACAGGGCCCTACTCTTCTGGAACACCTCCTGTGACAGGCACGTTTGAGAGACTCTCTGGGAGACAAGGACCCCTTAATTTGCATGTGACAGAAGTCAGCAGTGTGTGGGTGCCCTGAGAGTCATGTGACTCCAGAGGCTGACCAAATAACAGGGAGAGGAAAGATGACTTAGGAATAATCGCCAGCCAGGTACTCACGCTCCTGATGTTACACCCCTGGCTATCACTAAGATTCGAATTAGAATCTTAGAATTTCACAGAAAGATTTAAATTTTGATGTTAACCGGAAGGAAAGTATGCTACAGGCAACCCATGGATCTAGAACCCTTTAGCTTATCAAATTTAAACTTAAGAACAAGTTCGCATACTAATAGCTAAATCTAGCTACTAATCGATACTTTTAAAATTAAATCTGTATTTTATTTGAAATAAAAGTTTAAAGTGGTAATTCTGGATGCAGTAAAGTTATTTGAAAACTACGTTTGCCACTGCCATGAACATGCCTCTCACAGACAGTCACTAGGGGAAAACATGAGATGCTCAGACACGCACTAGACACTCAGTGATTCAGCAGCGCAGTCTAGAATTGGACAGTTACTGACAGGACTAAGCTCATCTGTCCTAAAGTTGAAAGACTAACATCCGTGGTATGCATTCAAAGTACACTTCCAGGTATTTATTTATTATGAAGTCATTATTAATGCATTATTTCCTACAAGATTCATTTTATTTTTGTTTACTTCGTGTGCTTGGTGAACTCCAGGAGGTCAGAGGAGAGTCTGGACCTCTGGGAGCTTCATTACCGACCCCTGGGAGCTGCCTAGTGGGAGCGCTTGGAACAGGACGCTGCCCTCTGCAACTGCCGAGCCGGCTCTTTAGCCCTAACCCATTTTCATTTTTATTAATGACCGAAGTCACAGAAAAAAATCACTACTTAATAACAATCATTAACTGATTATAACCACCTTTAATAAACACATTGTCTTTACTTCCTCCTTTTTCCTAGTTATGGTTATGCAGGGTATATTTACACAAATACAATATGAGCTTAGTGGTTTGTACTTATATTTTTTACATCTCTTTTACTTTTCTATTTATTTTGCTGTGGAAATGCTTGCTGGGATGTCTGAATACATGGAGTTGCTCCTCCTACAGGGACGGTGGCAATGCTCCCACAGGGACGGTGGCAATGCTCACCTTCCTTCCCAAGGCTTCACAGAACGTTCTTCTTCCATTTGTCCTTGACTGTGACTGTGCATTACCTTGTTTTTGTCCTGTGTATCCACCTCCCCGGGCGCCATAAACTTCAGCAGGAGCGCTAGACACTTGGGGCTGCTGTGCCGGGTGCTCAGGTGCAGAGGCGTCATCTCTTCTAGGTCCTTCTGCATCCAGTTCGCTCTGCGAGTGAGCAAGAGCTTCATAAAGCGGTAATTTCCCTAGAAGAAGAGAGGAAAAGGAGAGGAAGAGGAGAATTTACTTTGTGGCCGGCGAGTAAATGCATTTTAAATGTTTTAAATGAAGGTGGATTTGAACCACCTTCAGAGTACACCATGCAGGAAAGTTAATAAAAGGAAAAATGGACAGTGATTGCTTTATGTTTCCGTTTCTCGTGATCGCTTTTGAACACACATAACTTACACAGTGGCTGCCCCACATTATTTGGTTATGTAACATGTTTTATTTAGCCAGACTATTATTGCTAGGTGTTTAGAATGTTAGTCTATTACTACTGGATATGCAGACACAAAAGCTTTCAATCATAAATATTTATTACAGAAAATGCTTCGATGTACACCATTTTGTACTCAGCTTTTCTCCTTTAATTTATCATAAAATTAACCAGCAGCCACATTTGGGGGTTAAGTTGGTCCATTTTATGTTTTTTATGGTGTATCTTTTAAGTTACTGTCCTCTATCACCAATATGTAGGGTCTTTATTGGCTGTCAAAATACGGTACATTCATTACTGTAACATGCTCTTTCTATGACTGCTCCACGGCCACTTACCACTGTCTGTCTGTGGGAGCAGGGCTCCTGTCCCCGGTGTAGTTCCTAATGCAGACTAAGTGCTCCATGTGTAAATAGATTCTGTGATGGGCTGAGCATGAAGGGATGGACGAATGCACTTTTGTTTTCACTTAAGTATTCCGATTTACAGTTGTTATTTGAGATCAGATAAGTGAAGAGTCTGAATTCTCATGTAACTGATACTTGGTTCTTCTTGCTTTTAAAAGTTTCATTAGCTTTTCTAACAGTGCACAAGCCTCGTCTGGCTTCAATTTTACTGTCAGCTCTGAGAAGAAAGACAGGAAAGTTTCCTCAAGAGGGCGCCCCGCTCTAAGCTTCCTTGAGAGAGCGCCCTGTTATAAGTTTCCTCAAGAGGGCGCCCCGCTCTAAGCTTCCTTGAGAGAGCGCCCTGCTATAAGTTTCCTCAAGAGGGCGCCCCGCTCTAAGCTTCCTTGAGAGAGCGCCCTGTTATAAGTTTCCTCAAGAGGGCGCCCTGCTCTAAATTTCCTGCCACCTTTCCTTGGAAGGAAGAAATAAGTGCTCTATTAGAAAAAAAAAAAAATCTGTATGACACTTCATACCAAAAAAAATAAGGTTTGACCTTTCTGAGCATAACATTTCAAATATTACAGAATAATTCATTATGACCTTTTAGAGATATTCAACCAGACAGTCATTTTGGTTGTGGAATCAGAAAATAGAGAGAAGGAAAGTCACACAGTTGGCAGTGGTGACCACTAGGCAGACGAGGTGCCTGGCATATCATGTTTCCTGTTATTCTTGGCTCTCAGACTTTCCTAACCACATGCTATATACCAGTAATAAGCGCTCCTCCATTCAGTCAACAAACATTTGTTACGCCTGGTTATGAAGCAGGCGATTAGGACAGAGCTTTTGATATGGATTTCATCTTGGTGCTACAATAAAGTGTGGTGGAAAATGTCTACCTGTAAAGCAGAGGCAACAACGCCCAGGATTCTTACCGTGTGAAAGGAGGCACACAGTATCTGAAACATAATTGAACAACACACCAAGTGGGTGCCTAGCAAATGTTTCCTAGGACTACGAGGTTCCCCAGAGACTGGGCTTCTCATCAGACCCGGATCTCACCAAGACTAGCCTGGCCAGCAAGACGATGAAGATGGTAGGTGGATGGAAGAAGAGCTGGTCATAAGGGGTGGCAGGGAGAGAGGCTTGGTCATCGCCATCTATAGTGCAGTCAGTGGGTAAGAAGAGAACCAAGAATACAGATAGAATGATAGAGATAAAGGCTTGTCTGATTTTCTTACACTGAAGGTCATGTCTATGATCTACCCACAGTTTACAACTCAAGGCCAACAGAAATTTGACTGCTGCTCTGGGGAGGAGACAGCTATATGAACAGATGAGCTTCTTTAGGTCTGGACACTATCAGGTATTATGTATGATGGCTGGGCCGAGACACAATGTAATTCACTTGGGCCAATGTCAAACTCCTGGGTCTCATAAGCAAGCATTTATTTTTTAAATATTTATTTATTATGTATATATCATACAGATTTATGCCTGTGTGTAAACCTGCAGGTCAGAAGAGGGCGTTGGATCTCAATATGGATGATTGTAACCCACCATGTGGTTGCTGGAAATTGAACTCAGGACCTCTGGCAGAGCAGACAGGTTCTTAAGCACCAAGCCATCTCTCCAGCCCCAGCAAGCATTTATGAGATGGTATTGTAGATTGGTAGAGTTAGTTTGGGGTCAAGCAGAACAATGCAGCCAGAGGCCAAGAGAGAAGCCAGATTGAATCAGTTAGCTTGGAGAGGAGTTTGCATCAAAACAGGAGGATATGCCCACCTCTCACGAGAAGAGAGAGGAAAGGGAAGCTACTTAAGGGAGAGACAGTACAGGCAAAAGAGTGTACAGTATACGAATAGAGTAGAGTTAGTGGAGAGCAGTGCAGTAGAGTTGAGAGGGAGAGTAGAGAAGCACAGAGAGGGAGAAGGAGGAGGATGGTTATAGAGACACAGGTTGTAGAGAGGGAACAAGCCAGACACAGGTGAAGACAGAATTTGCCAGAGATGATAAGGAGCCAACTTAGAACAGATTGGTAGAGTTAGTTTGGGGTCAAGCAGAGCAATGCAGTCAGAGGCCAAGAGAGAAGCCAGATTGAATCAGTCAGCTTGGAGAGGAGTTTGCATCAAAACAGGAGAGTTGAGCCATCCAGCCAGAGCTTAGAAAGAACTAGAAAGGGTGAGATTATTCATTTGTAAGTCTCAGAGACTGGAAACATTCTATGCCTAGGTTAGATTGTATGGAGGCTAGAAGCTTCCAGGACAAGCAGAGGTTAGCAGGTGGAGGCAGTGAGCCTCAGAGATGACAATTACGACAGGTGAATAAAACTTAATTTTACACAATTATATGCAGACTCAATCTCTACAAATAAGCAGAAGGGACAGAGTTTTCAGAACCGAAATGAAAAGGGCTTGATGTGTGGCTCAGTGGTAGCATGATCACACAAGAACAGTGTTTAATTTCCAGTAGAGAAGGGGGAAATCCATTTATTTTAAAACTATTTGATTGATTTTAAAACTATATGATATGTGTATGTGGTATGTGTGTGGGTATGAATTTGTGTACACACATATGTGTATATATATGCGTGAGTGTGTGGAAACTACTGCTGATTTAGACGCATGCATACAGTGATTTAATCGGAGTAATAAGGTATGAAGATTTTGAGTGAATTACTTTGATATTTGCATTTAAATTTTTACTTTGAAATAATAAAACATAACAGGGATTGGGAAGATGATTCGGTTGATAAAGTGACCTGCAGGTATGAGAACTTGAGTCAATACCCACAAACCAAGCTGAATATGAAGACGTGCTTCTGTAATCTCAGCACTGGGAGGTGGAGGCAGGTGGATTCCCAGGCTTGTTGGCTCTAGATGAGTAAACCAGTGAGCTCCTCCTAGCCTAGTGAGAGACTCTGTCTCAAAAACCTAGATGGGAAAGTGATTGAGGAAGACCTGATTGACTTTGGGCCCCTGCATACGTGTGTACACCTGTGTACTACCTATGCATAAACACAAATGTGTACATGTACATACACACACCTCATGCACACACAGAATCAAACATAACAATTACATGTAATGTTCTCTTTGTGTGCTCAACTTCTTTTTTCCCTCTTTAGAAGCTCCCACAATGACTTGGGAGTTTCTCCATTTAATTGATTTTTTTGTGTTTTGCACCACAACCATGGCACCTATTATACAGAAATGTTTAATTGGGGCTGTCTTATGGTCAGGTTCAGTCCACTATCATCAAGGCAGGAAGCATGGTGGCATGCGGACAGACATGGTGCTTGAGAGGCAGAGAATTCTATGTCTGAATCGGTAGGCAGCAGAAAGGGAGTGACAGTGGACCTGGCTTGAGCATTTGAAACTTCAAAGCTCTCCCCCAGTGACATACTTCCACCAACAAGACCATACCTCTAACAAGGTCACATCTCCTAATAACGCCACTCTCTATGGGCCTATGGGGCTATTTTTATTCAAACCACCATACTCTGGTTCATTATCTCTTCACTAGAGAAGCATTCTGTTATGAGAATGTGTATTTATTTCCTCTAGAGAAATACTTAACACATTTCTCACTGTTCACAATCGGTGCTATAATGAATTGTTTTGTACATATCTTCTGGTAAGTGTACAAGAATTTCTGGGCTCTCTCAAAAGCAGTTCCAATTTGCATTCCCAACAGAAACATGAGAATTCTTGTTTCTCTTGTCCTACTTGGTTTTGTCAAGGTGTTGACGTTGGCCAATCTAATTGGTATGCAGTGCTATTTTATCATAAGCTTAATCTGCCCTTCCCCAGCGGAGGTGGACCATGTTGTTAGCTATTTGTTTCTTCTTTTGTTGATGGCCTTGTCGTGCCGTTTGCTAATTTGGAAACTCAGCTATTTGTCTTTCTTCCTGGAATATTTGTACAGATTCTGGATACTCACCTTTTTGTTTTCCTTAGGATCTTTTGTTAGTAATGAGCTAATATTCAGAATGGTATTATCTCCCCTTGCACTTTATTTTTTATTTATTCCTTTTTATTGATTCAGTTTGTTCTTTGACAATTTCACATATATATTTAATACATTCTGTTTACTCTCTCTCCTCTCATCTCTCTGTCAATCCTCACTCCTCCCCACTGTCTCCTTCCCACATTCATACCATTTTGTTTTGTGACCTAATGATTTAACCAGGATCATCCGTGTAACCACTGGTTTGGAAATATCATGGTACCAAATTGAAGGCTAAATATTAATGTGTGTACCTTCAGGCAAGCAATATTCTCAACCTTAGCCACAGAAGCTTTTCTTTGCAGTGAATTCTGATGAATGCAGAGACTCATGGGAGTTCAAGATGTTTAAAATAAATGGTGTTTGAGTACTTAGCCCTAGACGGGACATGTATAGAACCTATTTAAGGCCCAGAGAATATTGGAGAAGGGAGAGCAGGAAAAATATAAGAGCCAGAAGACAGGAGGAACGGCTGGGAAATACTATCTTCATACGTGACACAGTTAGTGTGAACAATCTCATAGTAGCTGTGGTAGGCGGCAGGAGCCTGCCAGTAGCTAATCATGAATCAGGGAAGGGCTCCTGGCCCTGGTCCTCCCTACTGAACCGTAGGCAACTAAAGTATGAAGGAACAGTTCTCGATTTCAGTTGTGGACCAAATGGTATTAACTTTTCTTCAATGTTCAGTTTCTTCCTATCTTTTGGTATGTTTTTATAAGTAGATTATTGCTATCATTATAGCTATTACTATTGAGACAGAGTCTGTGCTGTTTAGTCCTGGTTGGCCTCACATGTGCGGTTATCCTGATGTCTCGGCTTCCCAAGTGCTGGGATTACAGGCATGTAATCTAATCCATGTACAGTTCTTAGCTCTCAAGTCAATTTTAAGGGAGGCTTCTTTGTTACAGCTTTTATCTTTCCCTCCACTTACCCTTCGGTTTGCTTTGACATAGCTCCTCATCTAGTCTATGAATCCACCCGACAGCATTCTCTTGGAGCCTTGTCTCCTGTCCTTAGGGACAGTCACTCTGCTAATGGCAGCTTTCTGGTCCTGAGGTTGGCTTTGTTTTTGTCAGTTCTCTAAGCAGCATTCTCTAGAGCTGTAGAGCAATCTGAGGACACCCTGAACCTCTAAGTGTATTTCTCAAAACAAACAAACAAACAAACAAACAAACAAACCCAAAAGCCTTGTAATCACTCATTGGGAAAAAGGAGTCTTTTCTTGAGCAAGATGTGGCTAAAACCATACTCTTTGTGACTTCCATGTGGTTGCAGTAAGCGTTTCTATCATTACCTTCTCACTCATACATCCGTCCATGAGGCTACCATGTTCTCTTTATCCGGCCACTGAATACCTAGGCCATTTGCCTTCTCCTCAGCTGAAGCAAGGCAGCTTCAGTGCCTTTGACTTTGACTTGGAGACACCAAAGAGGCAGAAGTTCTGTCCCAAAAACAGGACCTACAAATCTCCTCCCATTGACCTATGAATTTGGGTTTTTTTGGCATGGTCCCAGCACTCCTCACCATTGAACTTGGGGAGAAAACAGTTGTTCACTGACATACACAAATGTTCATCATATTTTGGTCCATTTATAGGTTTGCATATAATTTTGCCCTGGAAATATTATAACTATATTTATAATAGCAAATATAAATGTAGAGAAGGCATTCTGTCACATTTCATTCTAAATGCTAACCACATTAGATAAAAATATATTGTTTTATGTTGAAATGGAAATAATAGAAACATTTGTTATAATGATATCTATATAATTACATATTTATAAATATTCAAGGCATTTGCCATATTAAATTTTAAAAAGAAACACTATCCCTAGGAAGTATATAGGTCACAATTTTCAGTAATCAGTGAAACTTTCCTATAATGGTTGCAGATGCAAATGGGATTTGGAAGTATCACAATCATGTTGGGAGAGTGGATGCCCTTGTCTTGGGTATCCTGTGGGGTTAGATGCAAAACTTTGACCCTGGTTTGCTGGAATCACTTCTCAGAGTTGAGCTTGCCGTGAGCAGCCTTAAAAAATAAGGTAATATCACCGCTGAGACAGGCAATCGGCTTGCTTGTTGTTTACTAAAAGTTGCAGAGTCTCAAAGTACAACATTCCTTAAACGTCACTCCAACTCCACCACGTGCTGTGCTCGCAAGTGTCCTCTGCATCTGATACTTGGGAACAAGGGGAACGGATACAGACAAGCAGGTGAGCATACTACTTGCTATGGTATCCGCAGAACTCCTTTTCATTGCTGACGGGAGTCTTGTGTCTCCTCACAGTGTCCGCAGTGAACATGTTACCTTATAAGAAGGGTGGAAATAAACCCCAGAACAGAAGGCAGTGAAAGAGTTTAAAATGCTGATATCGTTTGAAAAACAAGGAAAGGGGGTTGGGGATTTAGCTCAGAAAAACAAGGAACGAGCCCTTCGAGCTCCTTAGGATCAGGAAGGAGACAACTCCCTCACGTTAAGTCCAAGTAGTGAGTGAGAGGATAGAGACGGACTCCACTAGCCTATCTGTTAATAAATCTGAAGGGTAGGATGCAGGAGTAAGGCCAGCTGCCCAGACAGGGCCTTGCACTTGTTCCTCCTCCTCTCGGAGCAGGCAGACGCAGGGCACTGGAATAATGACGCACAGTGGCATGTGCTCATGGCTGCTAAGCTGCAGTCCAGAGCAGAGGTTAGTGGTGAGAGGAAGGAGGAGCTTGTTAGGTACAGCATTTTAGATGGAAGCACTGGCTGGTCATTTGGTTGAGACACACGTGAGCAACTGCTTGGAAGTTAATGCAAAGCTGCCTGACAGCATCCAGCCTATTGGGCAGTGAAGACCAACTCTGTGGCAGCCGGCTTGTCTGACAATGAGGATAAATTCTGGACATAACTGATGGCCACTGTCTGAGGCAAGGCTGTGGCTTTGGCCTATTTCAATGATGACTTGATGTTATCCATGGAGAGAGGCAGTAACTGCCTAACCACATGGGAAACTCTGAAACGCTCACTGGTTACAGAGGCTGTTCAGCCCAGTAGGCTGAGAGGAAACTGTCACTTTCACTTCAGCAGTAAGGTCTGGCCATACTCTCTCTAGTCCTTGGCCTGTGGTCAACACTGTACTGATAAGAGCTCCACGAGGAAGACTACAGATGGTAGGTTAAATACTCTTCCCTCTGCTGCTGCAAACCATGGGAACACATCATGGCTGCCAATCAGATAGTGTGTGTATCGTTTGTGTCGCTGTCCAGTAAGGGCCTGTTCTCTGATAAGAACAGCAGGGAGCAACCTGATGAACAAGGTTAGATTACCTTGGTCATTAGTCTTCTTCCATTTGGATCTAACATTGTACTCGATATGGGGATGGATCTATCCTTGTAGACTAGACACAAAGTAAAATGTATGTTTTTATGTAAAAGACACCACTGTATATGGCACTTGAACCAGTCTCTTTCAAGTAGGCCTGCTTCTCTTACGGTTCAGAAAGCCGAGTTAATGGAACACTGCACCTCCTGATTCTTGGCAGGACATCTGAAACTTGCTCTTGGACCCATCTTCCATCTTGTCCCCGTAGAACCATTTCAGGTCACAATATGAACAGTTTCAGTCACTTGTTCTACTCCAACCATAAGAAGTCGTTGATTCTAAACTGTTTCATGTTTTTGAGTTTTGAGGCCATCTATGGTGTGACCACGGTGTACCATTGTCAGGAAGGCCACCCAGCAATGGACCAATAGTTAAGGGGCCATTTTATTGACACTTCCTTTTCCACACCATCCTCAGCTATCTGGAATCACTGAGAGCCGTGACACTTGAAAATCAGTTTAAAAAAAAAAACCAAAAAACTACTTCTAGATTTATCTCTTAGAAGCTCCTGGTCTACAATCCAAATGAGGCAATTTGGCTACTGAATGTGTCCTCCCTAGAGAGTTCCTTTCATGTGGGAGGTGATATATTGGCATTATAATATACCTATTTTTAAAAAACAAAACAGTTGCTCCATTCTGTCCATTACCAATCAAGAAGCTTTTCTTCTCCCCCAAAGCCATTTCAGGCTGGCTCTGACTGACAAATCCTTCAGTGATATCTTGGACAAAACAGGGATTAGCAATTCAAAATGTAATCTGGTTCACTAATCTGGATTAATTTGTCCAAGTGATATGGTTCTAGATAAAAAAAAAAATAAATCCACAATGACCACAGAATTGAGTACCTTGCCCACTGATCCTCCAACAGTGGCCTAAATTATCTCTGTAAACTTGTTCCATGTTCATGCATCTTTCTGGATAGAAGGTATGTGTAGGGGTGATTAGAAAGGTGAAGGTATAGCTGTCAAGGTGAGACTCATGGGCTGCTGGGGTGGCTCAGTGGGTTAAAAGCACTTGCTTTCAAGCCTGAGGACCTGAGTTCAATCCCTAGAACCCACATGATGGGAGAAGAAACCCAACTTGGAGAAGAAAAACAGCTTTTTCAAGATGTCTTCTGGCTTGCTACAGCACAGGTGTGGCAGTCAAGGGATAACTTGAAAGAGCTGCCTCACTGTGGCTCTTAAACATACGAGGATACAGTATTTTTAGAAAGGGATAGGACTCCCGAGTTTTGTGACTGAAGAGGGAAGGCAAACACTTCAGGACTTGGGAAAGAAGCTCAGACTTTGTAAGATGCAGGAACAGAACAACTGGTACTCTGTCTTTCGGATCTCGTACTGGATTCTAACAAAATGAAGATGGCTTGCACATGAATCACAGAGAGGTGGAGATGAGGCTGACCTACTGCAGTGTTTGCCACGGCCACCCATGAACAAAGAAGCATTTCTATTAATGTTTAGTTCTGATTCTTCGCTATGACTGATGTCATCCAATACCCAAACATGGATCCAATTACAGGCAAGAAGTACAGGGACAGGCGCAACCTTATTTTAATCTCATGGTCACATATCCATATGCTCCCTGAGAGCATGTGAGCATGAGAAGCCTTAGAGTGCGTCATGTGTGACAACCGAAGCTGCAACTGCCTGTGACACTGACCGGTACCTCTTCTGTGTTTGTACATAGGCCAGGGCAGAGTCCTCCGTTGGCTTGGGGAGCTGTGATACCAAGGTTCAACATTAAGTTCCCCTGTGTAGGTATTGACCAGGGGTAAACTGGCCTTGGATACTACATTCTAGATGTTTGGAGTACGACCTACTGTCTCCTATGGGACCTATTCAGAGTTGACTTAGTCTAGGATGCTGTCAGTCACAGTAGTGTTGACATTCCTTACTTAGGCGACTTCCCAGGGTCATGCTGGGGGACGAGCCTGTGCCTTCATCCTGGAGAGCCCAGAGCTCAGTGCTGTTTAGCTGTGACGGAAGCGCAGTGTGCACAGCATCCATCTGGCGCTCCAGCTCAGGCTCTGTACTGTGCGGTGAGTAATAAGCCCTTTGTCTACGCTCTGGAGTCTAATGTTTATTTTAAGCATCCACGCAATATTAACAGACCAACTTCTTAGCTTGCATATGGGCAAAATCAAATCTGAGACCTGTCTGACAATTCAGTATTATCATAGTACAGAGCACTGGGTAAGACGTTAACGTTATGATTAAATAGATTCTAGAATGACATGATAAGGAACGCAAAACCCATTTGTCTAGCATTTATAGCATTCAATTATTATTTTTAAATGAAAGCACATAAACTGGAGCTATGAACCATTACATCCTACTTGAAATAAAAACATACTTTCTGTGTATACATAAATGGTTCTGTGTAATGAAAGCCAATATGTTTTTAACCTAGACCAGGAGATTACTACCCGCATACAAAACAGAGACTATAAATGCTTCTGTCTTTGGACTATCTTCCTGTCTCATATGATTTAAGTGTCTGCTTGTATTTTGGATTTTTAGTCGGTAGAGTGAATTTTTATAGGACAGCAAAGCAAATAGTTATAAAAATCAAATTACTGAAGAATATGAATTTACTGGGCTCTAGAAACGAAATTGAGTCTGCATTGTTTTTTCCCAGTGGCAGACAGAGTCTCTCCTTCCTTAAACTTCTGGTGGTCAATTTCAATACTGTGCTTTGTGACAAAGCTTTTTAATTGCCTGTGACAGTGAGTGTGTTGCTAGCCTGCCATACTGAGCAAATCTTTGGAAACAGTTTAAAAAGTTCCTTGACAATTCTAAGCAAAGGCTAAGAAGGATGCTTCAAAGGCAGCCTCTGAGCTTTATTTGCTATTTTCCAAGTTTAAGATGCTCATCCATCTGGCAGAGCAGCCAGACCATACATCAGCCAAGAACATCTCTCCGGATTGAAGCACATTCTGGCTTTCAAAGAGGATTTGACTGAAGGGAAAGCAACATCTTTAGCTGCTCCATGGCTGAACTCTGCTAATATTTCTCCCCAGTGCCTCCTCCAAGCCTTGGCTCCATCTACTAACTTGGTTTCCATAGGAATAGACAGAGCTATCAAGTGCCACATCGTCAAACAGTATAAGAAAAAAAAATGTTACTGCAAAAAAAAAAATGCTTTTCTTCTCTATGAAGAAACTATGGAAAGACTCTTTATTCCAAGACTTCTTACCCAACAGCAGGATTTTCCTGTGTCTTTTGGGATTATGATAGTATATTTTATTTAGATTATCAAGTCTTCTCAGCAGACAGGAATTTATCTATAGGAAACTAACAAAAAATAAAAAAAATGCAAAAGTGCTTAAAAAAAGTGCAAAAGGCGTGATGATTATTTTCATGAGGGCAATTCTATTCTGCTTGTGCTATTCTCTCATTTATTTAGGGTGGTTCTTTAAGATGGCGTGGCCTTTTAAAGTTAGTTTTACAGTTAGCTTATGACGACATTTTATACAAAGTGTGTTGTTATACTTTGTTCTCGTTCCTTCCCCTTCCCAGGCCTAGCTTTCCTCCCCTCCATCTGCAGCTAGAGCCTGTCTTCTCCCATGCAGCCTCGGCTGGCTTCCTTATTCCATGCCTTCTGTTACACCCTGTGCTTCTCCTCTCATGAGCCCCCTTCTACTTCCATACCATACACTCTCTCTCCCACATCTCTCATAATTTTAAATCAAGATTTTATGAATGAGAGAAAACATGAAGCATTTGCCTTCTGTTACCCCCTGTATTTCCCACCGCTCTCGAGATCACTTCTCTCATGATCCCCTTTCTACTTTCATGCCATATATTGTCCCCTCCCTGCTCCTTTCTATTTATGTGTGTATGAACCGTATTACCTTTAGCCACTCACCTGTTGAGGACGTCTGGGCTGATTCCACTTCCTGGCTATTGTGACTAACCAGCAACAGATAGGAATATACAACTGTCTCTGTAGGGAGCGTCTAGAGTCATCTGGATACATACCCAGGTATAGCTGGGCCATATGGTATCTCCATTTTCAGTTTTTAAAAAGAATTACTTTATTATTTATCCATGGGTATGTGTACGTATGCCACAAGTGTGTATGTGCCTGTGAAGTCTGGTCAGAGCTACAGGCAGTTGTGAGCCACCTGACATGGAGCCTGGGAACTAAACCGTGGTCCTCTAGAAAAGCACCAAGCATCCTTTAATTGTTGAACCATCTCTATAGCCTCCATTTTGAGGTTTTTGAGAGACTGCTATACAGATTTTTATAATGGATTCATATCCATAGTCATATTCATAAAGGCTACTTTTTTTTCTCATATCCCACTAGCATTTTGTTATTACTGGCTTGCTTTGATTTTTGATGATAGTCATTCTGACCGAGGTGAAATGAAGTTTGAAAGCAGTTTTAATTTGCATTCCTCTAATGGATAAAGACGCTGAACATTTTTCAAGAATTTATTGGCCACTTATATAGGTATATATTTACAGATTTTATTTTTAAATAAGTATATACATCTCTCTCTCTCTCTCTCTCTCTGTGTGTGTGTGTGTGTGTGTGTGTGTGTGTGTGTGTGTGTGTGTGTGTGTGTGCGCGCACGCGCGCGAGTGCAATCGGCAACAGAGGCCAGAAGAGGGTATTGGATCCCTGCAACTACAGACAGTTGAGAGCTGCCAGCAGCAGATGCTGGGAAACAAACCCTGGTCTTCCATGAGAACAGTTTGATCTCTTATCCAATGAGCCATCACTCAACCCTCCATTTGCACTTCTTCTGAGAGCTGTCAGTTCAGTTTATTGGTCCATTCACTACTGATTGGATGACTGGGTTTTTTTATGTTGACTTCAGAACATCTACAGGATATGTATACCAAACCTCTTGTTATGTGCTTATTACATGGAACAGTTAATTCCTACATGTCCTTCACAGAGGCTCAGGATTTGGCCATGTGTACATGTTACTCACTACCATAATATAGTGGTATGAGTCCCCTGACTAAGGGAAATAATAGCAATAACTCGTTAGAGGGGCCCCTGTGCATTGACCAGGGGTCAGCACAGGTTTTCAGGGAAAGCAAAGCCTGAGCTGTATCTTAAAGGATATTCATTTAAGCCACTTTCAAGTCAATAAAGAGAAAAGTGCGTATGGAAGCACTGTGCTAGAATGAAAGATTTAAATCATTAGTGTGGCCTCTGCTTTAATTACCCTCATGAAGTAGCATTTCTAGTTTCCCTAAAGGTTGAACATGGAATGTTAGGATGGATTATAATTACACCAGGAAGAAGGATACAGAATAAAAAAACTATGACCTTGGGATGAAGGAAAATAAAAATTGAGTTAGTATTAAGAAAGAAACAAAAAATTTAAGTGGTATGTATGTATGTATGTATGTTTGTACATACATATGTATGTATGTTGCAAGCATATGAGTGTGGGGATACATGAGCCCTGTACGGGCAATTGTAGGCCAGGACATTAGGTTTCTTCCAAAATTGCTCTGTGCCTTCAAACAGGGTCTCTCACCCCTCCCCTACCCCATGAACACTGGGGTTAAAGGCATATCTCCATGCCAGTTTGTTTTTTTAACATGGGTTCTGTGAATCCACACTTGGGTCCTCATGATTTCATAGCCAGCATTCCTACACAGTGAGCACTCTCCCCAAGCCACTACACAGCTAAGTTTGAAAGTAGGCAGAAAGCATGGGTCTTCTGCCTTTCAGAATCAATCATATTACCACCGAAAGCAAGCCGTGTGTGCTTTACATGATAACAAGCCTTATTTGTCATGTGGGAGGGAACTGAGCTGGGAGACATCCAGTGGTTTGCCTTTGAGTGTGAGAATGACTTGGCTGAGACCCATTCTCAAGTCACTGACTCCATTAAATCCTTCGATACTGCTTGAGAAGCCTAAAAGACAGACTCTATAAATGCAGCATCCCAGCATCCACATCATCAACCCTGCTTGCCTTTTCTGTCTTCGGCTTCCTGTGTCCCTTGTCTATTAAAAATTCTGCCATGAGGGAAGCAGGTAGGCTAATTTCAGATCTTCACTTTCTCCTCAGCTCCTCCAAATCCAATCCCTCAGTTTCATCCCCAGCTCTGCATCAAACCACCTGCTACAACCCCCCACCATGTCTGACTCTCCAGTGGATCACACAGATTTTTTCCCCTCCAAACTTCCCTTCCCCGATTATTCCTTCATCCCAGGCCCCAGGGAAGGAGGGTCCTAACTTGATCTTCGCTGCATCCTCCTCTCCTTCTCTGCAGCAGACTGCCTGCGGTAGCTTCCTCCATCTGCTGGATCACACAGATCTTCTTCTTTAACCTTCCTCCCAACTCACTCATCCTATTCCCAGCTCCCAACTCCAGCAGGCTTTCTCTTGGAATCTGCCAGCTAAGCCTGACAGAGAAGCAAGTAGGCCATCGAAGTAGGTAGGCAACCTTCAGATCTTCACTCTCTCCTTGCCTCCAAATCCAATCCCTGTCTCATTCCCAACCCTATAGAAAACTGCCTGTTGTGGCCCCTCCTCACACTCTGCCCCCATTCTTGGGAGACTAAACAGCCTGCTTTCCTCCTCCCTGTGCATCCCCTCAATGATTCCACTACCCTTATTCATAACTTTCAGCTTCCAATACCTAGGAATACGTTCTACCTGGATTATCCAATAATCACACCTATCTCAATCCCAGAATTCCCTACCAGGAGACACAAAACACAACCACCACAGTCACCAAGAACCAGAGAAGGATACAGAAGCCAAGGGACAAAAATCCACCCAACAAATACAAGACCGGATAGCAGCACCTAGAAATTACAATCTCCCCAAACCCAGATCCCCAGATGCCAGAATAAAAACTCAATCAGTAACAGCAAGGACACTTTGTCTCCACTAGAGCCCAGCAGCCCTACCACAGTAGGCTTTGAGTAGTCCGACATTACTGACGTACAAGAAAAGTCTTTAAAGTAGCCTTTGTGAATATGATTCAATGTCCTAAAAGAGGAAAATGAATAAATAAATCCCTTAAAGAAATCTGTGAAAACAAGAGCAGTGAAAGGACATTAATAAGATTTCAAGACTTGAAAGTGGAAACAGAATCAATAAAGAAAAGTCAAACTGAGGGAAATTTGGAAATGAAAAGTTTAGGAACTCTAACAGGAAACACAGAAGCAAGCTTTACCTACAGAGTAAGCTGCACTAAGAGGTGGAAGAGAGAATCCCAGGCATGGAAGACACAGAAGAAGAAATAGATAACTCACTCAAAGGAAAAGTTGAATATAAGGGAAAAAAACCTGGCACAAAACATCCAGGAAATCTGGGACACTATGAAAAGTCTAAATCTAAGAATAATAGGAATAGAGGAAGAAGAAGAAACCCAGGTCAAAGGCCCAGGAAAGGTTTTCAACAAGACCGTAGAGGAAAATTTTCTAACTTAAAGAAGGACATGCATATAAAGTTACAAGAAGCTTATAGAACATAAAATAGGTTGGATTACAAAAGAAAGTCCCCTCTGTATATAATAATTAGAACACTAAACATACAGAAGAAAATAAAGAATATCAAAAGCTGCAAGGAAAAGAGGTCAAAGCCAGACGTACTAGAATTACACCGGACTTCCCGATGAAGACTGTAAAAGCCATACGGGTCTGCACAGCTGTTCTCCAAACCTTAAGAAATCACAAATGCCATCGCAGACTAGTCTACTCAGCAAAACTTTCAATCACAATGATGGAGAAGATAAAGCACTCTATGATAAGCCCATATTTAAGCAGTATCTATCTACCATCCAGACTCTCGGAGCGCTCTAGAAGGAAACTCTAATCTAAAAAGGTTATATGAACCCAATAAGACACAAGGAATAAATAGTCCCAGACCAGCAAACGAAAGGAGGGGAGGTAGAGGCACACATACACACAACCACAACTAAACTAACAGAAATCAACACTGCTCATCGATATCCATTGATATCAATAGCCTCACATTCCCCCAATACAAAGACACAGACTAAAACAATGCAAACAAAACCAGAATCCACCCTTCTGGTTTATCTAAGAAACATACCTTAACATCAAGGCCAGACATTATCTTGGGGTAAAAGGATAGAAAAAGATACCCTAAACGAATGGACTTAAGAAGCAATAGATTTCATCCCAAAACTTCTCAGAAGAGAGGGAAGAACACTATATATTTATTAAAAGAAAAACCCATCAAGAGGATATTGAAATTCTTAACATCTGTGCACCAAACACAAGGGCCCATGAATTCATAAAAGAAACAGTACTACAACTTAAATCACAAATTGAGCCTCGCACGTTGATAGTGGGAGACTTCAATAACTGATTCTCACCAATAGATAGGTCATCTAGACAAAAACTGGACAGAGAAATGCAGTAGCTAACCGAGGCTATAAAACCAATGGATCTAGCAGATATTTACAGAATAGTTCACTCAAACAAGAAAGAATATATTTTCTCAGCAATTCATGGAACATCCTCTAAAACTGACCAAATGCTCAGACACAACCATGTCTCAACACATTTAAAAAAAAAAAAGGAAATTAAACCTTTGTGTCCTATCTGACCACAATGGATTAAAAGTGGATATGAACAACACCAAAACCAGAAAGCCTACGAACTCATAGAAACTGAACAAACTCACTACTGAATGAAAAATGGGTCAAGACAGAAATTAAAGACGAAATCAAAGATTTTCTGGAATTGAATGAAAATATATGCACAGCATATCCAAACTTATGGTCTACAATGAAGGTGGTTCTGAGAGGCAAGTTCATAGCACTAAGTGCCTATATAAAAAAATAAAAATAAAAGAACAAAATTAGAGAGATCTCATATTAACAACTTACAGCACACCTAAAAGCTCTAGGACAAAAAGAAGAAATCAGAAGCAAAAGGAGTAGATGGCAAGAAACAATCAGATTCACCTCCGAAATCAGTAAGAGCAAAAACGACAAACCACAGAATCAAACAACAAAGAATCAAAGAAACAGAACGGGTTCTTTGAGAAAATCAGTAAGATCGACAAACTCTTATCCAAATCAATTGAAAAACAGAGTATATTCAAATTGACGAAATTAAAAATGAAATGGGGGACATAACAACAGATACAAGGAAATCCAGAGAACCCTAAGGACACACATTAAAAACCCAAGCTCTACCAAGCTGGAAAAATTAAAAAAAATAATTTTTTATATACTTATCAAAGTTAAATCAAGATCAGATAAGCAATTTTAAAAGACCTACAACCATAGCAAAGTAGAAGCAGTTATTAAAAGTCTCCCAACAAAACAAAGGGGGCAAAGTAGGCAAACAAAAACCAAAATCTAGGGATAGATGGTTTTAGTGCAGAATTCTATCAGACCCTCGAAGAGTTAATTTCAATATTCCTCAAATTATTCCACAAAATATTAAAAGAAAAAACACTGCCCTATTTGTTTTATGAGGCCACAGTTACCCTGACACCCAAACCACATAAAGTCCCCATTAAGAAAGAACTACTAATCAATTTCTCCTTCTGAACAGAGATGCAAAAAATACTCAGTAAAATACTTGGAACCCAAATCCAGGGACCCAAGGTAAACCCAACACTACTGTTCTAAGAACAAAAAAGCAGCAACAGAATGACTCCTGGTGAATTCTGCCACACTCAGGTCAGTGCCTTGCTCAGCCATCATCAGAGAAGCTTCCTCCTGCAGCAGATGGGAACCAATACAGAGACCCAGCCAGTCTGTACGAAGTGTCAGAGACCTTGAACACTCAGCCCTGGAAGTCTCCCTTAAGTCCCTCCCCTCAGGCCTCAGTCCCATGGAAGAGGAAGCACAAAGAGAGTAGGAGTCAGAGGGGATGGAGGACTCAAGGAAACAGGGCTTTCTTATCAACAAGATCAAAGCTCATATGGATTCAGACTGAGGTAGTGTGCACCCTCCTGGAGTCTGCACCAGTTGTGATGCAGCGGACAGGCAAGTGGACACAGACCCCTAGCCCAGAAGCAATCTCCAGGTGATGACCACTTGCAATTCTAGCTTCCTCTGAGAGTCTCACTGGGGCAACTCTGCGCTAGTGCTGAAGGTTCCTTGTCATGCATGTCAGGGCGCTCCTCTTTCTTTGTAATTTTATCTTACTATTTTTAGTTTTATTTTATTCATATAGTTTTCTTCTCTGTTTTTTTAAAGATTTATTCATTTATTATATATAAGTACACTGTAGCTGTCTTCAGACACCAAGAGAAGGCATCAGATCCCATTACAGATGGTTGTGAGCCACCATGTGGTTGCTGGGAATTGAACTCAGGACCTCTGGAAGAGCAGTCAGTGCTCTTAACCACTGAGCCATCTCTCCAGCCCCTTCTTCTCTGTTTTTATATTACAAATCTTTTGTACATATATTATGGCTTCCAGTTTAATGTGTTTACAGGATTCCTGAGTGTGCACACCTGTAGGTTTCTGTTTCTTGTGCCTTCTCTTGGCCTCTTTTTCTTCTGATTGTTTTGTCCAACTGCAATGTGTTTGGTTTTGTTTTCTTATCG
Organism: Rattus rattus; assembly: GCF_011064425.1. NCBI lineage: Eukaryota > Metazoa > Chordata > Mammalia > Rodentia > Muridae > Rattus > Rattus rattus. The sequence continues at coordinate 101,444,968 of NC_046154.1, read as the reverse complement.
TATTATCCCATGGAGGATTGTTTATTTTCTGATGGGAGACAGAGGACCCATGGATCTGGAGGGAGGGAAGGTGGGAAGGAGCTGGGAAGAGTGGAGAGAGGGGAGACCGGAATTGGGATATATTATGTGAGAAAGAAATCTACTTTCAATGAAAGGAAACAATGTCACCCCTTCCCTCTATCTACAGACAAACCTCTACATTCTGTACTGTCCCTCCCTTACCCGTCAACTACCACAGCAGACTTTTCTCTTTGCAACTGAGAGAAAGGCAACACACATTGGCGAAGAACAATGGCACGGTTTAGTGGCTGGAGTGGGAGAAACACTTTCAGATCAGACACTATTTTAGATGTACCCATCTGTGATTATCCCAGGGTAGGTGTCTTGCTGGCTACAACTCTAGCATTTCTGAGTGAAAGGATATCATAGTTCCTACGTCAAATTTCCCTAAAGCCCTTTGTGTACCAATTGGCAATAGAGTAATAAACATTTCCGGTATCTACTCAAAATTTTAGTTATTGGAAAATTATTTTAAATTTGAAAAACGTGGTGGTGGGGAACATTCCAGTCTGTGGAGCCTAGAACAAGCTTTGTTAGTATGTCAGTGCATTCACCTCCAGTTTTTTCTTTAGCTCTTTGCCTAAAATGAATGGTGCTTTATAGCTCTTAATTAAACTACACACTATACTTTAGACCTGGAGTTAACAGGGTTTTCTTTTATTTTGTATTATTGTGGTGTTAGGGATCATATCTAAAAGTTTGTGTGTGCTAGGAAACTTACTCTTCCCCTGAGCTAAATTCAGCCTCAAGCAGTTATTTTAAAAATAGAGCTAGACCTAGTCTCCACCCCGCCCCCATCCCCCTGTACATAAGTAGCAGATGTGCAGCTTGGTCCTGCTCCCCTAACTGGGCTGTCTTGTCTGGCCTTGGTGGGAGAGTATATACTAGTCCTACAGTGACTTGAGATACCAGGGTGGGTTTATACCCAGGGGAGGGGGGAAGGGCAGTGACCCCCTTCTCAGAGGTTAGGGGAAGCAGGAGATGGGGAGAGAGACCTGGGAGGGGGACTGGGAAGTGGTTTTGATTGGGATGTAAAGTGAATAAATTAATACACTAATGAAAATAAAAATAACTTCTTCCAGTGGCAACTGTACAATAATGGGTTCAGGTGGCACGGGCAGAGTGGCTAACAGTGGCAATGTCTAATGACTCGGGTGTTTGCACACTTTCAAACCTGCTCTCCGCGAGACATAATCACAAAAATGAAGATAATGACTTTATACTGTGCAGCAGATGTCATTGGTTGCTCAGTGTTTGAACGAGCATCTCCAACACTGGGAAGAGCCAACTCACCGGGCTGTTCTAGTGCACTGGAGCGATGACTTAGTGGTGATGGTTCACCACTGCCGGTAACTCCAGCTCCAGGAAAGCCAAAGCTCACCTCTGGCCTCTGCAGGCACCAGGAACATGTGTGATGCACACAGATACACACAAGCAAGCACTCATATGGTCATTTAAAATAGTCACGCTAAGCTTGGCAGTGGTGGCACACACCTTCAGTGCCAGCATCAGGGAGGCAAAGGCAGGTGGACCTCTGAGTTTGAGGCTAGCCTTGTTTTTAGAGTGAGTTCCAGGATAGCAAGAGCTACACATAAAAACTATCTCATCCCCACCCCAAAAGGCACCCCTAACATCCTCTCTATAACTGCATAACCTGGATCAATTATGAGGAAAGAACAGACAAATCAAAAGGAAAGATAGGCTACAATTTAAGTGGCCTATGATATGAGATAATTTGTGTTATGAAGTATACACACATGCCAAAGACCAAGTTACTGTTGCAGATTAATTAATGCAGAGGAAAATGACTTTGGAAATTCCAGCAACCTATCCTGACTCTTCCTTTGCATAGATAACATTATTGGGATAGCTGGGGAAATTCAAACAAGCTTTTGAGACTCTTAGTGTGGTTATGTAAGGGGATGCTCTTGTTTGGGGGAGTATGCAATGAACACTTGGGGCAAAGGACAATTGCACTTGCATTTGACTCACACGGCCCAGAATTCAATGTTCTCATGCTCACATTCTCAGAGAGAAAAGGATGAGGCACACATGGTAAGATGTGCACACTTGAGGAAGTGAGAGGACACAGACTATTCGTAACGGTTTTTGTAAGTTTTCAATAATTCTGAAATTATGGCAAAATATAAAATTAAAAGAAAAAATTTGGGGGCTGGAGGGATGGCTCAGTGGTTAAGAGTACTGGCTGCTCTTCCAGGGCAACTACATGGTGGCTCACAACCACCTGTAATGGGATCCAATGCCCTCTTCTGGTGTGTCTGACGACAGCAACAGTATATGTATATACATGTATATACATATAAAATAAGTAAATCGTTAAAAAGAAAAGATACTTTTTGTCATAAAATCACACCCATTAAAATTCTTTTCAAATATAAAGAAAAAACCAGGGGTTGGGGATTTAGCTCAGTGGTTGAGCGCTTGCCTAGGAAACGTAAAGCCCTGGGTTTTGGGCCCCAACTTTAAAAAAAAAAACCAAAAAAAAAAAAAAAAAAAAAGAAAGAAAGAAAGAAAGAAAGAAAGAAAGAAAGAAAAATATCCAAAAGAGGAAAACAGCTGGTCGGTCTGGATCTCACTGGGATCCAAGGAGCCATGGCTTCCCTTCTGCAGTTCTCCCTCCAGCCCTGGAAAGGACTGGTTTCTTTCCAGACTGCACTTAAATTTCAAAATGCTTTATTGTTATGCCTTAGTTAAGATTCTTACAGAAATCCTTTTGTGAGAACCAGAATCATCATTAGTTCAAACTGATTAAGCTATGTCCTTACTAGAAAAGGGTATTATGTAAGGATGTGCTGGTGCACTGAGTAACTGGCTGCCCATGTCTTAAGAACTGCAGTTCTGTTTCTTGTTCAATGAGAAGCTTGTGGAAGATGCTATCAAGATTCTCTTCTACCCTTACAATGTAACAACTGTAACACAATCTAGCCTCACAAAAATATGCAGAATCTATATATAGTGTGCAGCATAGTGCGCCATATACATCTGGAAACAGGTATGTATGTCAGTATGAATATGAGTTGCAAAGTGAGTAACTATGCTATAGACGAAGGTTAAATATTACATATAAGGAGTTTATAAAATATAGTTTATAATTGGAGTTAGATATTACTGGTGATTTGGGATAGAAAATGACATAAAACTAATTGTTCATTATATTAGAATAGATTACAGTTGAAAGTCAATAGATGTCACCCTTTTATAGGAACTTAAGATATTTACTACAAATTTTATTTCTATATTATACTTTCTTCAAGTATAATTCACTTTAGTCTCATCAATAACCAATTTAACAGACTGTTTACAGACAGATGGAGAGACAAATGACAAATTAGTACTACCCAGGTTTGTGGCATGGACATAAAAAGTGAATTTATTTTTCAAATACCTTTTATAGCCATAGTCTTGCAAGTAGAAGACATCTTATCTGGTTTGCTATTGATCCAAATGACAAGGCTGAGCATCAGATTAAGGATATGTCAGAAACCTGAGAGGAGGCTACCACAGACATGGCAGGACGGTGGCTTCTTTCAGAATGATCTATTAAGGCTCCCATGTTTACAAAGGCAGCTGGAAAGCACAGTGCAATATACTGGGTTGTACCAAGCAGTCAGCAGCGCGGCCATAAAGACGTGGGACGCTGATGTGAGTCCCTACACACCCATCAGGATACATGTTTACTTCCAGCAGTAAAAGCTATGTGCAGACTTTTGAAGATAAACACAAAATATGTGTTTATCTGCCCCAGCCCACACCCTTTTCCTATTGTCACCATTTCTTTGTGGACAAATGATAGCAGTCCTAAGAGATGGTGTCTGTCGTAAGACAATGGGTGACACTATCTAATTTAAGCTCCCTGTCAGCTCGAAAGGTCGAGTGCAATTCAAGATATTCATCCCAAGATCTTCTCTGGTGATACCAAAATATGAGTTAGCTTAGTATGGTAATGATTTTTTTAATGCTGAAACAGAGTCCTTTAAAATTCCCAGCTGCTCCTTATACATAATACAGCATTTGATGGAAATGGAAGGTTTTAAGGACAAATACACTAAAAAGCAAAAAAAGCAACAAAACCAAAAGTACTCTGCACAGAGTTGGGGAGCCATTTTGTGATTGCCTTGGGATTAGCACTCTTTACAGAAGATCCATTGCTTTCCAGACTAGAATGAATTGAAGAATTTCATGAGAATCATGGGAATAGAAAAGAAACTTCAGAAAATTCCCCCTTCAGCCACCCAGCCTTCTCAAAATTTTAACCCAGAATTGCTCCTGTCTAAAGGAAATACAGGGACAAAGAACGGAGTAGAGACTGAAGGAAAGGCCATCCACAGACTGCCCCACCTGGGGATCCATCCCATATGCAGCCACCAAACCCAGACACTATTGCTGATGCCAAGAAGTGCTTGCTGACAGGAGCCTGACATGGATGTCTCCTGAGAGGCTCTGCCAGGGCCTTACCAATACAGATGAGGATGCTCGCAGCTAACCATTGGGCTGAACATGGGAACCCCAATGGAGGAGTTAGAAAAAGGACTGAAGGAGCTGAAGGAGTTTGCAACCCCACAGGAAGAACAACAATATCAACCAACCAGACCCCTCAGAGCTCCCAGGGACTAAACCACCAACCAAAGAGGACACATGCAGGGACCCATGGCTCCAGCTGCATATGTAGCAGAGGATGGCATTGTCTGGCATCAATGGAAGGATGGTCCTGTGAAGGCTCAAGTCCCCAGTGTAGGGGAATGCCTGGGCGGTGAGGTGGGAGTGGGTGGGTGAGAAGGGGAGCACCCTCATAGAAGCAGGGGCAGAGGGATGGCAGAGGGGAGTTCTGAAGGAGAAACCAGAATGTCTGCTGATAGACTAAGGCTTTTTTTTTTTTTTTTTAAATCCAGGTATACTCAAAAAAAAAAAAAATCAAAGACACAAAACATCTGACACTGATATGGGCAACAACCTAAGTCTATTGTAGTTTAAAACATCAGTAAAAATTCCATTTTCACTTTGCTTATAGGTCAGCATATGCTTTTGTTTCTACAGAAACAAAACATGCCTTCACCTACCATCAGCTTGTAGTGGTAAACATGAGTGTAACTACATTACCACTAAATTTTATGGCCATAATCATATTCAGGGGTCTGGATTTGAATCCTGACTCCAACTCCTTATGTAAACATGGATATATGATTCAATTTGCCTAACAGTTGTTAAGTACCTAGTTTGTTGAAGGCATTGGCTTTAGAAGTGATAAGCAAGGAGAATTTAGGGTCAGTTCCCTCGATTATGGTGAGTAGAAACTAGTACTTGCTAAGTGGTTTACAGAGACCAGTTCCTAAATGGTATTCGTTTATGCTGGGAAAAGCTCTATTGGGAATCAATGAATTATGAGAAATCGTGAAGAGCCTCTACATGTCCCATGATGTCCCATGTGCTCAAGTACATTCTCCACATGTACTTGAGCACAGGACTCAGTTTTCACACATTTTATGGGACTGTGGTCTGCCACGTGTGCTGTGCACACAGAAGCATTTGTGTGGATGAATTAACTGTGAATGCTCTGGTGCTGTGTGGAGGTTAGAGGGTAGCCTTGGGCGAGTCTCTCCTTTGTGTAAGACAGGGTCTCTTGTTTTCCACTGCGTGCACAAGCTAATTGGCCCAGGAACCGTGAGCAATCTTGCCTCCATCTCCCATGTCCCGGTGGAGTGCTGGAATTACAGATATTCGTGATCCTCCTAGCTCTTACTGGGATCTAGGGATTAGAACTTCAGTTCCCCATGCTTGTGTGGTAAGAGCTTTTACCCACTGAGCCATCACCCCATCCTGGGAGGGTTATGCTAAAGAAGTTTTGGGAAATGCTCTACTGAATGATGACTGAGGGCCTTTACAATTTCATAGTTTTCTGTTTTACTAAAAAACACTCTTCTGAATCCTAAGCCTCATTAGCTTGGATAAAATAAACTCGAGAAAATATGGTTGAGAAAAAAAACTTTAAAAAAAATCCCAGGAAAAAGTTATTTAAGGCTATTCATATAGTTACTAACAACAAATGAAGTTTACCAAGAAAGCACGCCAGCAAATGTCCCAGGAAGACAAGATGACAGGGGATACCTGACAGTCTTCCAAGTGACATCTCCTTCCAACTTACTTTACCAAAATTAGAAACATGTTTTGTAATGGTTAACCATATGCTACTGATGCTAAACACCAAATGTATGTTGGACTGTATGCATTGTACCTTAGGAGATGTAATTGGTCTATAGCTACTGAGAGGCGTCTGTCTTACAGCCTCCAACATACCTTGCGCCCATCTTCTACAAGCCCATAATATTACTTTTTTTTTTTTTTTTTGCCTACCACTAAGTCAAATTCCCTGTCATATCTTAACTCTCCTCTGCCACAGACAAGAGCTATCGCTCTGGTTAGAATCAGCTGGCAGTAAACAGGGCTGTAAGACTCAGAGCTTCATGTGCAGTCAGGCACATCTGGGAGGGTTTCTGATAGCTCACCGTAAATCCAGTTAGTCCAAGGAGACTAAATTTATGAATGATTCTGCTTAGTGACAGAGCCAAGTTCAAGAATGACTTTGCTCACCACTCTCTGTGGAACATTCAGTGGGAGGAACAAAGCATTGAAGTACAGCAACTTTAATTGAACACAAAACGAGAATACAAGTTTATGAGAAACACTGTGTGGCCCTGGAAGGTTTAATGTATAAACAAGTGAGATGTGGAAGGAGAAAGTAAAGAGGAAAAGAAGGAAAAGAGACATTAGGTTAGCATCACTTGAGAGGAAACAAATGGAACAACTGGAATTCCAATTTATAATTGTATTCTGTGGTCAGTGCCCCCACGGTATCTAAGAGATGCCAGTCCATCTATACCTTCAAATTTTACTTATTCTAGTCCATTCCCTATGCATGAAACCCAGTGCCCCACTCACATTCCTTCTCAATTTGAACACTTTTGAAATTCTAATTCCCTCCTCCACTAGGCAGCTTTAAATAGGAAAGAGAAGTCCTGTAGGTATCTTGGACAGGAAAATCTTGATTCCGGGCATTATGTGCCTGTGAAAATAGGTTTCAAGGAATGACCCCCATGAATAATGGGAGAGATTGTGACTATAGCCCAATTCACATCTGTAGCTGATCAGGAAGTCAAAATACAAAATACAAGGTTCATGGTAGTAGAAACTAGAGTATTATCACTGAAGATTACACCTATCCCTTTGTTTGCTTGTTTGTCTGTTTGTTTTTTAATAAAGGGTCTCACTCTGTAGCTCTGGTTGGCCTAAACTCCATATACAGAGCAAGCTGGCCTGGAACATACAGAGTTCTGCCTGTCTCTGGAGTGCTGGGATTAAAGGCATGCAGCACCTCACTCAGCTTACAAACAATGCCTTTGGACCTGAGAGGGGCCAGATTGTAGGATACTCAACAAGCTGACACTGGCCTGTAATTTATGCTCTGTTCACTATACACCCATCCTCCTTAGCAGGGCACGCCATTTCTTGTAAGTCTTCTAACCAAACCTAACTCGATCCTTCTGGATAAGAGTTTAAAGCATGGATACATTGCTAATTATAGTTAATGCTTCTGTGAAGAGTCTGCCATTCGAGCTGAAGGGAAAGGAGTGTTTTTCCCAATACTTCTGAGGTAATTCTCGTTTTCATCCTATATCGTATTGTGAGATGGATTTAAAACTTATTATGCAGATTTATGCTGGCAATTAACAAGTAGTTGAGGATTGTTTTTTTCTTTTGCATATGGTGAGGAAAATGATAGAAGGAATAGCTGGGATATGTTTCTGGTGTCTCTGAAGTTATTCTTAAAGCTTGGCCTAAGGTAAGTTTGCTTTGTTCTTCTTGTTTGCAGCCAGTCTTTCATATTGCTTCAACATGTACAGTAACCGAAATACCTTTTCAGGAATGTCCATATGCAAAGTGTATTTGGAAGCTGGAAACAGCACCTCTCTTTAGCTTAGAGGGCAGACCGGAAGAAGTATAATATCTCACTTGGGGCGGAGAGTCCTGATTTGCTCACAGCTCTTTTGCTATATTGTGGTTTTCTAAGCGTGAGTCTCCTTGGCTGTGACACAGGCGTGTTGGCTATGCGGCTTTACCTGGACTTGTTTCCATATTGCCTTTGGCACCCGGAGGCAGGAAGGTCCAATGCACACAGGCTCATTCTGCCTGTCAGGACCCCAGTAATGAGCTAAGCCAGTTTGGGTTTGTAGTCTCCCTAAAGCTGACTCTAGGTGACAAACCGATACAGAGGCTGCAACAGTTTGGCTGAGGTATTATCTTTTGAGAAGGTATTCACCAATTATCTGCTGTTAAGAGATTACCAGTGAATAATATCTGGCTTCGCTGTGAAGAACGGTTTAAAGAGAAGAAAGGTTTACATCGGGAAGACTGCTGGGCTGCGTCATTTGATTAGGTCATGGATATGATAGATGGGAGTAAGACAAGAGGTAGACACTTCCCCCACCCACAAGAACCAGATAAAGAGAGAGAAATTTCTGAAACTACAAGAAATCTGCAACCAACCAAATTAAACACTCAAACTAAAAAATAAGATTCGAGAGTTCAGGTACTGCCCAAGACATAGGTATAGAGACTTTAGTCCTGTATAGTCACAAGGCTTACTGCACGTCTCAGGCTTTTCATCAAAATCAAGACATGTATAGAAACCTGAGTTCCATATAGTCGGAGGGCTTGGTGCACACCTCAGGCTTCCATGGACAGCTCAGAGATATGCATTGAAGTATAGGCTACAGATTAAAGTATGCATCACCCTAAGAGATTCATATAAAGACTAAGATAAAAAGTGAAATAGCCTAAGTTCAATGTGATTAGTCAGTTTAAACTTCTTTGCAAAACAAGGTAACAAAATCAAGAGTCTCTAACAGGTGTCATCCACGATTATTGGTAAATAATCAGAATTACACATGAAAAGAAACAAAAATGAGACTCAAAGTAAAGAGAAAAAATACAAATGAGTATCAGTATGAATTAAATGTTAGCAATATTACAAGGGGATACATAATGGATACGCTCAATGACTTAACAAGAAAGATGGTCAAAGTTGCAATTCAGAGAGAGAACATGCAGCAGATTCCTACAATTCCCTAGTCAGCCAGGTTAGCCTAGTTGGTGATTTCCAGGCCAGTAAGAAGGACCTTGTCTTTAAAACAGAAGTGAATAGTGTCTAAAGAATGACACCTAAGGAATGACCAGGTTGTCCTGTGGTCTCCACACATACCTGAACACATTACACACATGCCACATTCACAAGAGAGAGGGAGAGGAAGGGAGGGAGAGGGAGGGAGGGAGAGAAAAGGGGGGAAGGGAGAGGAAGAGAGAATCAATATTTAAGTCCTAGAATTGCAAAGCTTATTATCAGAAATGTAAAAATTGCAACATGACATGAATGTAATAGACTAAATAATAAAATATCATCCATGAATTCAATAGTATAAATAGGAATAGAGATGGGGGAGGAAAAAAAAGGAAAAAGTCTTAAAAATCAAGAGAACTTTAATGATCTGTAGAGTAATTCAGAAAAATCTGATATAGTGTCCCCAAAGGATAAGAGACAGTGGAACAAAGTATTTGAGGGCAAAATGACTGAAATAGAAACTTTCATACCAAGGTGTCTCGGGGAATCCCAAGAATGGTTAATATAAATAAGACTATCTCCAGGCAGTGGTAGATAGGTAAACAGCTGAAAACCACTAGAAGGAGCATCAAAGAACATAGCATATAAAGGGAGGACAGGAAGGATGATCTTTTCCTTTGGTGTGCTCCTCTTGCTTCTGGTACAAGGCATGGTCTTGTATCACAGGAGACCCTGTGACTCTCATGCCCAGTGGCTTCACTACTACCCTGGTAGTGTGCTTTCAGCTTACTGGTCCCAGATTTCTGGCTCTGGTATCTCCACCATCCAACATAGTCTGATCTCAGCTCTGTGGGGAGGGAAATCCTCTTTCACCTTGTTTCTCCCTTGGAAACTCAGCTCAGGGCTGGTAGCGCTCCTCCCTGTGTTTGCCGCCTGTCTTATATCTTATACAGCAAGGATGTCTTAACTGACAGGCAACTTTGTTCTCAGTGGCACAAAAGGAAATGCTTTCCTCCTAAGGTAGGCACGGGTGTCCACTTTAGCTATTTCTATTTAAACTGAGAAGGGAATTTTTAACCTTTAGCTTTTAGCCTAGAAAAGGAGAGAGGAAAGGCGGCTTAAAGACTAGAAAATGAACTAGTTTGTATCTGGAGATGACATGATTATTTACAAAGAGGCACAAAGGATCTACAAATAACTTAAAAAATCTAAGGGAATTTATCAAGTTTCTAGGACCAAGGATGATACAAAACATGATGAAGATATACGACAAGCACACGGAGGGAGGCCCAACACCGTGCAGTCTTTACAGAAGTGGAGTTAAAAATCACTGCACAAGAGTGGAATAATGGCTTGATTTAAAATGACTAAAATGAAAAGAACTGACCATACAGTGTCCTGAGAGACTAGAACTCTTCATTCACTATTGGTGGACAGGTAGAATGGTACAACCACTTCATGAAATAGATGGACAGTTTCTGCAAAGTTAAAGGTTTGCCATGTGATTCGGCCATTCCATTCCTAAGTATTTACCCGGGAGAAAGGAAAGCAAACACTGATAAGCAAATGCCCATGCCGTTACTGTAACTGACAGACCTCAGGCCTCAACTGTAAACCACTCAGTGTCTGTCAACAAGTAAACGGGTAACAATGGATGTGCTACAGAGCAAGTAGTCATAACATGGAAGGATTTCAAATTAATTGTAGTTAAGTAAAAGGAAATGGACAAAAAATAGCTCAGCACGATTCCATTTACACAGCATTCCAGAAAACACAAACCACTCTGGAGGAAAAGAGAGATCGGTGGCTGCCTGGAGAGGGACATCTGGTGGGAGGAAGAATGGAAACATTCATGAGGAAACCTTTAAAGATGATGGATATGTTCATTATTTTGATTTCAGTGATGGTTGAAAGAACTTGTATATATATTAAAATTTGTCAAATTGTACATGCAATTAATTGTATTATCGATTATAATCAAGAAATTATTAAATAACACAAAAATAGTGAATTGGTTTGTGAGACATTATGAATGTACTATGTAACAACTATAATTTAGCCTTAAAATGATACAATTTTTTTTTGGTGCTGGGGACTAAATTGAGACCTTATGCATGCTATTATTATTATTATTATTATTATTATTATTATTATTATTATTATTATTATTATTAGTGAGGTTAGGATCTCATGTAGTTCCTGCTGATCTCTAACTTGCTATGTACATGTTAATGATGTTACCCATGATCTCTTAAACTCCCTACTTCTATCAAATTCTGAGATTATAGGCAAATGCTACCATACCTACCAATGGGCACAACAAAAACACTCCTCACCATAAAAGAAATATTTCTGGCCTAGGGATGGTCTCAGTGATATGGAAGGCCCTGGATTCCAACATCAATCTTACAGAAGAAAACACTGCACTGCTTCCATATGAAGAACAATTAATTTTTTAATTAAAAAGAAACAGATTAAAACAAAAGAAATACTAAAGCTCAAAACACTGACAAAATCAAATACTGCTGGGCACTGAGTGCATCTGGGCTGCAAACATACTGCTGATCAACATGGAAAGTGCAAACAGCATCACGAAGTGTCCACTAAAGCTAAACATGCAGCTACCCCACCACAGAATAGGCTGATCCCAAGACAAAACACCCCTGTGTTATAGCACGGCTTTACTCTCCACACAAATGCTGTTGAGAATCCGTGGTTCAGTCCTACTAGAGCTATTCCCAACACTAGTGCTTTCAACACACACCTCATACAATTACCCAGAAAGTCTTAAAAATATCAGTCACTGTTTCCTACATTAGGCCAATTGGACCAAAATTCTTGGAGAACGTGTGCTGGCTAGCTTTATGTCAAGTTGACTCAGCTAGAGTCATTTTAGAAAAGAGAACTTCAATTAAGAAAAGCCCCCCATCAAGGACCTCCACATCAACCAGATACACTCAAACTAACAGAAGAAAAACTGGGGAAGCGTCTCGAACACATGGGCACTGGAAAACATTTCCTGAACAAAACACCAATGGCTTATGCTCTAAGATCAAGAATCGGCAAATTAGATCTCATAAAACTGCAAAGCTTCTGTAAGGCAAAGGACACTGTGGTTAGGACAAAACGGCAACCAACAGATTGGGAAAAGATCTTTACCAATCCTACAACAGATAGAGGCCTTATATCCAAAATATACAAAAAAGAACTCCAAGAAGTTAGACGCAGGGAGACAAATAACCCTATTAAAAAAAATGGGGTTCAGAGCTAAACAAAGAATTCACAGCTGAGGAATGCTGAATGGTTGAGAAACACCTAAAGAAATGTTCAACATCTTTAGTCATAAGGGAAATGCAAATCAAAACAACCCTGAGATTTCACCTCACACCAGTGAGAATGGCTAAGATCAAAAACTCAGGTGACAGCAAATGCTGGCGAGGATGTGGAGAAAGGGGAACACTCCTCCATTGTTGGTGGGATTGCAGACTGGTACAACCATTCTGGAAATTAGTCTGGGAGGTTCCTCAGAAAATTGGACATTGAACTACCTGAGGATCCAGCTATACCTCTCTTGGGCATATACCCAAAAGATGTCCCAACATATAAAAAAGGCATGTGCTCCACTATGTTCTTAGCAGCCTTATTTATAATAGCCAGAAGCTGGAAAGAACCCAAATGCCCTTCAACAGAGGAATGGATACAGAAAATGTGGTACATCTACACAATGGAATATTACTCAGCTATCAAAAACAATGACTTTATGAAATTCAAATGGATGGAACTGGAAAATATCATCCTGAGTGAGGTAACCCAATCACAGAAAAACACACATGGTATGCACTCATTGATAAGTGGCTATTAGCCCAAATACTTGAATTACCCTAGATGCACAGAACACATGAAACTCAAGACGGATGATCAAAATGTGAATGCTTCACTCCTTCTTTAAAAGGGGAACAAGAATACCCTTGGCAGGGAATAGAGGGGCAAAGATTAAAACAGAGACAGAAGGAACACCCATTCAGAGCCTGCCCCACATGTGGCCCATACATATACAGCCACCCAATTAGATAAGATGGATGAAGCAAAGAAGTTCAGGCGGACAGGAGCTGCATGTAGATCTCTCCTGAGAGACACAGCCAGAATACAGCAAATACATAGGTGAATGCCAGCAGCAAACCACTGAACTGAGAATGGGACCCCTGTTGAAGGAATCAGAGAAAGGACTGGAAGAGCTTGAAGAGGCTCGAGACCGCATATGAACAACAATGCCAACCAACCAGAGCTTCCAGGGACTAAGCCACTACCCAAAGACTATGATGGACTGACCCTGGGCTCCAACCTCATAGGTAGCAAGAATAGCCTAGTAAGAGCACCAGTGTAAGGGGAAGCCCTTGGTCCTGCTAAGACTGAACCCCCAGTGAACGTGATTGTTGAGGGGAGGGCAGCAATGGGGGAAGGATGGGGAGGGGAACACCCATAAAGAAGGGGAGAGGGAGGGGTTAGGGGGATGTTGGCCCAGAAGAAGGGAAAGGGAATAACATTCGAAATGTAAATAAGAAATACTCAAGTTAATTAAAAAAAAAAAAAAAAAGGGATGTTGGGAGGCATCGAGGGGGAGACTCAAAGGGAACATGTTGGAAAGATGCTATAACAGAACCCAATTTTCTGTATGTTAAATAAACAGGTTTATTTTTTAAAAAAAAAAACCCCACTATAATGGCATAGGCAAGCCTGTGCTCACTGTGGGTGGTGCCACCCCTGGGATGCTGTTGCTGGCTGCTACAAAGAGCTAGACAGAGCTGCCAATGAGGTGCAAGCCAAAAAGCAGCACTTCTAAGGCTTTGTATCAGTTCCTGTACCCAGGTCCCTGCCTTGAGTTCCTGTTCTAATTTCTCTGGAAGATAAAGGACAAGTTGTAAGATGGAATGAACACTTAATAGCACACCTGAAAGCTCTAGAACAAAAAAAAAATCATACCCAAGAGGAGCAGGTGGTAAGAAATAAACCCAGAGCTAAAATCAATAAAGTAGAAACAAGGAGGAAAATACAAAGAATCAATAAAACAAAGAGTTGTGCCTTTGAGAAAAATCAACAAGATAGACAAACCTTTATCCTAACTAAATAAAAGGCAGAAACAGAATCCATGAATTAACAAAATCAGTTTTGAAAGGGGGTCATAACTACAGACACAGCAAATCCAGATAATCAGAAGGACATACTTTAAAAACCTGCGTTCATCAAATTGGGAAAAACCTAAAAGAGATGTATAATTTTCTTAATAGGTACCACTTAGCAAAGTTAAATCAAGACCAAATAACCATAGTCAAAGAGAAGAAGTCATTAAAAGTCTCACAACCAAAAAAAAAAAGCCCAGGGCCAGATGGTTTTAGTGCCGATTCTAACAGACTTTCAAAGAGGAGTTAATGCCAAAACTCCTAAGATTATTCCACAAAACAGAAATAGAAAGAACACTGCGCAATTCACTTTATGAAGCCACTGTTATTCTGATATCCAAACCACATAAAGACTCAGCAAAGAAAGATAATTATAGACCAATACCCTTAATAAACACAGATGTACAAATTTTCAATAAAATAATTGCAAACAAAATCCAAGACCCCATCAAAAGGATCATCCCCCATCATCAAGCAGGCTCCATTCCAGATATTCAGGAGTGGCTCGACAGATATAAGTGAATGTTATCCACCACATAGACAAATTGAAAGAGAAAGACCACATGAGCATCTCATAAGGTGTAGAAAAGACCTTTGACAAAATATAACACCTGCTTGACAACAGAAGTTCTGGAGATATTAAGAATACAAGGCGTATTCCTCAATACAACAACATCAGTTTACACCAAGTCCATAGCCAAATCAACTTAAGTTGACAGGGACTCAAAGTAATTCCATTAAAATAAGGAACAAGATCATCCACTCTATATTTATTCAAGCTAGTACTTAAGAGTCTTAACAAGAACAAAAAGAAAACTGAAGAAGAGCAGGGAATACAAATTTGAAAAGAAGTTAAAAGTATTTTTATTTGTAAATAATAGTATAAAGAAGTGACCCCAGAAATTCAACTGGGAGATTCCTATAGCTGATAAAAATATTCAGCAACGTAGCTGGATATAAAATAAACTAATAGAAATATTCATCCCTCCTGTGTGAGAATGGCAAGTGGACTGAGAAAGAAATCAGGGAAACAACATCTTTCACAATAACCTCAAGTAATATAAAATATCTGTGGTAACTCTAACCAAGCAAGTGTAAGACTTGTATGATTAAAACCTTCAAGTCTTCGAAGAAAGAAGTTGAAGAATACATCACAAGATGGAAAGATCTCCCATGCTCATGGATTGGTAGTATTAACATAGTAAAAATGATCATCCTACCAAAAGCAATATACAGATTAAATGCAATTGACATTAAAATTCCTACACAATTCTTCACAGATCTTAAAATAAGTTTCAGCTTCATATGAAAATCCTCAAAACAATCCTGAATAATAAAAGAATTGCTAGAGTTCTCACCATTCCTGATTTCAAGCTGTACTACAAAGCTATACTGATAAAAACTGCACGGTATTGACATAAAAGCAGACATGCTGATCAATGGAATTGAAGACTCAGACATGAATCCATACACCTATGGACACTTGATTTTTCATAAAGAAGCCAAAAATACACACTGGAAAAAACAGCATCTTCAACCAATGGTGCTGGTCTAACTGGATGTCTGCAGTTAGAAAAAGGCAAATAAATGAATTTTTTATCACCCTGAACAAAAGTCCAGGCCAAGTGGATCAAAGACCTCAGCTAAAACCGGATGCCTGAACCTGATCCAAGTGAGAGTGAGGAATAGCCTTAAATGCTGACACAGGAGACAATCAAGTGGAAACTCCTGGTTTCTTTAGAAAGTCAGTTATATCAAACGGTGTTTTGCTGGGGCGCACAGGTGAAAGGACGTTTTGCTATAGCAGACACGTGAAAGGACATGTGGTGTTTAGAAGGAATGTGACTATGACCCCACTGACAGTAGGAGCTCGAGCATTAGTTTGCCTTGTTCTACCTCGATACTCTTCAGCTCACTACATCCATGCATTGGTTCCCCTTACATTGAGTTGCTAAGCTTTGCTTTTGGTGACATCATAGAAACTCGCCAAAGAGCTTCTCATCAGGGTCCTGTGGCTTCTTGCAGAGAAGACTCAGGCTACTTGGTGAACTTTGTGGTTTCTTCTGGACTGAATTGCAGCTGCTGATTCATGTTTAGTGTCTGCTAGTGGACTGGACTGAGAACAATGAAGATTAGAATCACCCAAAGAACTATTTCTAAATAGGTCTACTTCCCTAATAACCTTTCTTTTCCATTGTCTCTGGTGGGTTCTGGGCTAGAGGTAAGGTTGAACCCTTATTAAACTAGTCTGTAAAAAATATATGTCTATGAGACAACTTTCTGAACAGATCACCAATAGTACAGGCACCAAGATCAACATTTACTAAATAGGATATCATAAAACTGAAACACTTTTGTAAGGCAAAGGACACCATCAATAGGACAAAACAGTAGTCTACAGAATGCGAAAAGATTTTTTTTTAGCAATTTCACAGTTGATAGAGAACAAATATACAAAATATATAAGTAAATCCAAAAACTAGATGTTAAAAACCCCCGAATAATACAATTTAAAGATGAGATACAGATCTAAAGAGAGAATTCTCAATAGAGGAAACTCAAGTGGCCAATAAATAAATGCTCAACCTCCTTAGCCATCAGGGAAATACAAATCAAAACCGAGATTCCATCTCATACCTAACAGAATAGCTAAGCTAAGAATCAAAAGTGACAGCTCATTCTGGTGAAATGTGGAGCCAGGGGGATGCCCCTCCACTGTTGGTGTGAGTGCAAACGTGTACAGACACTATAGAAATCAATAGGAGGTTCCTTAGATACCTTGGGAATTGATCTGCCTCCAGATCCAGCTACACCACTCTTGGGCATACACCCAAAGGACATACCATCCCTCCAGAAGGACACTCACTCAACTATGTTCATCACAGAACAATGTATAAATAAAATGTATTCTTACACAATTGAATATTACCCACCTATTAAAAAATGACATTTGAATTTTTCAGGCAAATGGACAGAACATAAAAAAAAATCATTCTGAGGGAGGTAACCCAGACCAAGAATGATAAATATGGCATGTATTTACTTATAAGGGGACATCAGCCATCAAGTAAATGATAACCAAACTATAATCTGTTGACCCAGATGGTTAAATAAAGAGGGGGGATCTAGAGAGTTACATGGATCTCTCTGCGAGGGGGAAATAGAATAAATTTTTATGGGTTGACTGGAGGCAGGTGGGGGCAGGAGAAATAGGGAAGGAGATCAGGCGGGGAAAGGATCAGGTGTGGGGGGAGATGGAGTGGAGGGTGAAAGTGCAGGGAAAAACAGTTGGAATTAGAGGGTGTTTGGTGGGGGGTGGAAACAGAGTTCAGAGGAATCTTCCTGGAATGTATGACTGGTTCTAAGCATATTGAGTCTCAACTGGCCATCTCCTGTAGCCAGGCAAGACTTCTAGCAGCAGAACTGGGTCACATTCAATTGAGCTGATGGGCAAGGGTCCCATGGAAATTCCCACACGGCCTAGGCTGCTGCTGAGATGAAGGGTTGCTCTTCGCAGACAGGCAGGAGCACTGCTGGGGACAACACCACACAACCCATCGAACATAGAGAGTTCAAGCTTCTAGTGCCTTCATGGAGTCTTCCTCACGGATACTCTACAGGCTACTGAAAGAGAAACATGGACACCAAACAAGCCAAAAGCCTTTCAACCTAGATTCTATCTGCCTACAAAATACACAAGGGAAATGGCAGCACATAACTTGTGGGAGTAGCTAATCAATATGTGGCTTGACAAAGGCCCACTCCACATCTGACACTGCTTGGGTCACCAGGAACCAGAGACTAGATAGCCCAGGGATCAGAGATCTAGCATACAATCAATTTCTATGGGTCTAAAAGGAAGGAAGGGAGGGAGGGAGGGAGGGAGAAAGAAAAGAAAAAGAAAAAGAAAAAGAAAAAGCAATAACATGATTCCTAGTGATATTCTGCTGTAGTCATAGATCAGTGCCCTGTCCAGTCCTCATCAGCACCCATCCATCCATCCATCCATCCATCCATCTATCCATCCATCCATCCATCCATCCATCCATCCATCCATCATCCATCCATCCATCATCCATCCATCCATCCATCCATCATCCATCCATCCATTCTATACATCCATCCACCCACCCATCCATCCATCCCTCCATCCACCTACCCATCCATCCCTCCATCATCCCTCCATCCATCCCTCCATCCATCCAACCATCCATCCATCCATCTATCCATCCATCCATCCATCCATCCATCCATCCATCCATCCATCCATCATCCATCCATCCATCCATCCATCATCCATCCATCCATCCATCCATCCATCATCCATCCATCCATCCATCCATCCATCCATCCATCCATCCATCATCCATCCATCCATCCATCCATCCATCATCCATCCATCCATCCATCCTCCAACCCTCCTCCATCCACCCATCCATCTCTTCCCATCCATCCATGCCTCATCTATCCCTCCCTGCCATCCATCCATCATCCATCCTCCCATCCTCCATCCACCCATCCATCCCTCCCTCACCCACCCATCCATCTCCCATCCATCCTTCCACCCTCCATCCATCCATCCATCATCATCCATCCATCCATCCATCCATCTATCCATCCATCCATCCATCCATCACATCCATCCATCATCCATCCATCCATCCATCATCCATCCATCCATCCATCCATCATCCATCCATCCATCCATCCATCCATCATCCATCCATCCATCCATCCATCCATCATCCATCCATCCATCCATCCATCCATCCATCATCCATCCATCCATCCATCCATCCATCCATCCATCATCCATCCATCCATCCATCCATCCATCCATCCATCCATCCATCCTTGCTCTTACTCACCGCTCCTTACTGGAGTCCTTCCTTCCTTACAGTGTCGTCTTTCTGCTTTCATGTAGAATATATACCTTTACCGTCTTGCTTCTCTTTATACTGTTCTCTTCTCTCTCAGTTTGCTCTCTACCCCCAGCCCCTCATTCCTTACTTCTTCCAGGTCTACGTTTCTCTCTTTCTAGCGTGTGTTAGAAGACGGGAGCTCTCAGCTTCCTGTTTCTGCTGCCATGCCTGCTGTTTGCTGCCAGGCTTCCGCACCACGAGGACTCATTGCTCTAGGGTTGTACTTCCAAATAAATTCTTCTTTAAGTTGCCTTGGCCATGGTGTTTTACTAGAGGAAAAAACTTTTAAATAACTATGACGGCAGTCTCTGTGTATTATACATCTTAATCTCCTGGTGGATGTATGGCAATGATTTTATCCCCTTCCCCCAGTGTCTCTTCGACGTGTTTACTGCTTCCTTAGACTTGAAGATTTTGAACTCATCAGTGTATTTGTCAAGTTCTCCTATTTTCTACACCATTGGAGTCCTTTTCAGAAAATCCTTGCCTGTGCTTCTATGTTGACACTTTCCTCCAATGTTTTCCTGAATAGATTCAGAAATGCAGGTCTTATATTAAGGATTTGATTCAATTTGAGTTGATTTTTGCAGAGTGAGAGAAACCGATCTACTTCCATTCTTCTACATGCAGTTCCTCACTCTTCTGATCATTGTTTGTTGAAAAGGCTGTCTCTTCTCCAACTATGCTTTTTCCCCTGCTTTGTCAAAAAATAAGGTGAATATAGTTACAGGGACTTACATTTAATTTCTCTCTTCTACCCCCCGGTCTGTCTCTCCTGTTTCTGTGCCAGCATCATGCTTTGGTTTTTGTTGGATCTGTAGTTTAACTTGAAATCAGCTCCTGTGATACCTCCTGCGTTGTTACTTGATCAAGATTAACTTGGCCATTTGACACTTTTTATGTTTTCATAGAAACTCAGGTTTATTTTCTGTTTTTATAAAAAAAAAATCTTTTGGCTACCAATGTGAATACATTGGATTTACAGGCTGCTTCCAGTAGAATTATTGCCGAGAAGCAACACAGTCGTTAGGATTCTCGTTGCTATAGGGAGTATGCCTTTCCCTCTGCCCCTCCTGGATTGTTTCTTTACCTCTCATTTACTGACATCACAGTATGGAGCTTCTATGCGGATTTTTTATTGTATTGTATTTATTGGAGTTCACTGAACTTTTGTAACTTTAAATTCATGTATTTTGCTAAGTTTGGGCATTTTTTGGTTATAATTTTCTTAGTTTTCTGTTTCAAAATCTCCAGCCTAGGAATCCAGTTTTAGATAAAACAGGTCTTTCACTGTTGCCTCACAAATCACAGAGACTTATTTTTTAGCCTCACTCCATTCCTCTTTTGCTTTCCAGTTGGATAATTTTCATGGATTTATGTTTGAAGTTCCCTTAGATTGGATATTTTCTTTTGATTTATCTCTTACCTTTACTGACTCTTGTTATCTCACATCTGCGTATAAAACGCTTTCGATGAAACGATTTTGAACACTGTAGTTTTAGTTCTAGACTTTCCACTTACGTCATCCTTTTATGCTCTGTGTTCTGAAGACATCTTATTTGCTCAGTATCTGCACATTTTTCTATGTATCCTTGAACAAAGTTAAGAGAATCATTTTATTTGGAACAACACTGATGTTTTTTCTCTACTGTTGCACTTTCTCTTGAACAGGGACCAGAGTTTCCTGTTTGACAAGATCTGTAATACATTTTAAAACTACATTGACTATTAAAATAATATTGCAGAGACAGTAGACTCCGTTAGGCTACATTGAAGTGTAGTAAGCTTTTGTTTTAACAGATAGCTAACTCCTTGCACCTAAACTCCAAACTCTTGTTTTTCTTGCATAGGTGGGTAGAGCTAAAATCCCTCAGGAGGGCTGGAGAAATGGTTCAACAGCTAAAACTGTGCATATACCTCTACTGCACAAGACCCGAGTTGGGGAGAACAATCAGGTTTTCATGTTTGCAAGGTAAGCACTTTATTAGCCCAGTATCGCCTCAGCTTAAGTGAGTGAGAGTTAAAAATACATCTCCAAAACTGAAAATTAGGAAAGGAGATGCAAGAGTATTAACTATCAAACCGGACGCAGAGCTGATTCTGATAGCTCTGACAAGACGCCATTCATTGTTCCACTCCTCACAGACATTCACTTAGTACCTGTTTTGAGAAAGGCATTTTACAGGGATATAGAGATAAATATGATGGGTCCTATATTTGGAAAACTCACAGAAAGGTGTCTACCGGTTCAAGAATGATAATACAGGAGAACAGGGGTCAGATTATGAATAGGAGTCCAGTGGCATTCTTAGAATTGCTAGTGAATGTCATGCTTAACACTTCTTAATTTTAACTTCAAAGTGGTGGGTTCAACCTTTCTGAATAAACTTATACACTTTCAAAGATCACTCCATCTTGTGAACAAAGTTAGTCCTCTTTAGATTACATGCCCCTTAACAGAATCAAAGTTTATATAAAGTAATTTCAAATCCATTAAGTTTACTTTATTCCCCATAGGACTGAAGTATAATCACAAAGTTGAAGAAATAGACACCTGTAACATTTCAGATTTAAAACCTGCCTAAAGCACTCGGAGAGCACAGAGCCTCAGTGTGCACCCAGGTATCGTACCTGCTTTTGAATGTGCAAAGAGATCTTTGTTAGGACATTTCCATGTATGTAACTATAATGTCCTTTGATCACAGTGCTCACCTGCTATCCTTTCTCACTCCCCTCATCCCCACCTCCCGTCCCTATCCCGATACTCCATTTGCTTTCATTTTCTATCACCCACATTCCACATGAGAGAAGACACCCAAGTCTTCATGTTGAATAAAGTGTGTGTGTGTGTGTGTGTGTGTGTGTGTGTGTGTGTGTGTGTGTGTGTGTGTCACATTTTGTTTAGCTATCATCCGGGGCACCTAGGGTGAATCTATGAACTGGCTATTGTAACCAGTGCAGAAACGAGCATGGCGTTGTAGTGTGCAGGTTACTGCTATAGTTAGATGACACTGTACATATAAGTTTCTGAATTCCAGTGGTCCAAACCTTTTGCCATCATTCTAGATGGTAAACATTAGGGAAGAAGATTCATGGAGATGGTTACATATGTGTGTATGGTTAGGCCAAATGTATGGATAAAGTTCAGGAATATAAGGTATTTGAACTGGGTGATGAGAAGAGTAGGGGTGAATTAGCAGCAAATATTCTTCCTTTAGCTCTTTAAGTTGTAAACCTAACCCTTCAATAAAATTTTCAATCCACCCATTGTTCTCAATTATTATCTGATCCCAGTTTGCTTGCCCAACATCTCATGTCTTCTGCTTATTATTCAATAATCTGTAGATATTAAACTATAAATTCTCCTTGAGAATACCCCAGAGGTCTATTAGGTCTGTCTGTGTATAAAGGCAGACCTTGAATCACATACGATACCACTGGTATGTCAAGCCCAGTACTGTTGGTGTGCTCCACTTGTCTAAGGCAAGGAAAAAATCTGACATTCCTCTGAAGAAGCAATTTAGCCCATTCCTGAGTCCCGATTTTTTAGGATGTCTCATGTAGGAATAAATGAAAGGCTTTGCTTCATGAAGTTCCACATTTCTAAATGACTACAGATAAAAATAACTTCAAACATCCTTTGTTTATTATTAACTCATCTATCTTTTAATGCCTCATTGTCCTAATAATGCAAAAATGCCCATCGTTTGTTAATACTGGCCATGAGAAGACAATTTATAAAATCTCATTTTAAATCTCCATTTAAAAGGTTTACGGTCTAACACTGTCCAAAGCAAAAAGATCCAACCTAGATTTGTTTAGTGCTGTGCATGTGTTGCTATGCATCCAGGTTTAAAATATCATCTGGGCTGTACAGATTTACCATCCAAAGAGATACCTAATTAAATAAAAAGAGGGCTGTGTTAGCTGAGTCAACTTCCCTATCTATTCCTTTGTATAAAGGGCCTTTACATGCCGTCCTCCTCAATTCTGAGAGCATATGGTTCCTTACTCCCTTCACCATGAATAGGGCTGACATTTGACAGCTTCACAAGGCTGACAGGGTTACCCAACAGCCCACCCTCCCTATTCTCAATCCAATTAGACCTCTAATCCTCTAGATGAAAGGCCCGACTGCTCCCGTTCCTCATGACAAGGACGGCTATTGATTATTTGTCACTGCGGCTAACACCTTCCCTGTCGAGGCTGCTCTGACAGAAGCAAACCTACCAAATTAGACGGCGCTTTATCTGCCCTGGAGGCCAAATGGCACAACAAGTAAAGGCTAATAAATGGTATAAAAATGAACAAATCATAACATTATGACAGGCTGATCGTTGCCAGCAGCCTCCCAGATCAAGCTTGATGCCCTGTTAGACTGGCTCCTTCCCTTTCCCCTCTGCTCTAGCTCTGACTTTGACTGAATTAAAGGCCAGAACAATTAAGGCATTTGACCAGCAAAGATAAGCCAATTGAAGTATCACCAAGGGACATAAATGTCAATAACTGACTGCCATTTGTCAATACAAACATTCTGGAGATGCAAATGCTCCGTGCTCCGCTCGCCACTAGGCTGCACTGATTCACTTTCCAATGAAAGGTAGCACAAAGGGACAGTCTGCGGCTATTTACCCAGAAAAGCATAGGGCGGCAGAAAGCAAAGGAAAAGAAATTTGTGGTCTCGAGAGAGGAAGTATTCTATGAAGAACAATCAGGAGTTACTGGGTTGGGATGGGGGTTTGTGTGAGTAAAATCCAGCTAGCAAAGCAGAGACCTTACCTCCTTAGGATATAGTTTGTTATTGGACAACTACGATGCCATCATATATTCCATGGAAAACATGTGTATAATGTAAAGGTGCTAAACTACTGGGAGGATTAATAAAGCTGCAACTATGTAAGAAGTATTTGTTCATTCAACAAACACGTCCCAGTATCAACCATATACTTGTTCTAGGCAATGAGATGAAGTAGTGAGAAAAACACACTCCATAGCTTCGTGGGCACTGGCCACATTCTAATGGAAGGAGGAGAGGGTAAACGTGGGAAGTAAACAGACCAAATATTAGTTGAGGTAGTGTTCAGTGCTGAGGAAAACCCTGAGGTGGGAGAGTAACAATAACATTTTGAGGTGAAGAGGGTCATTAGATAGGATATTGCAGGTTTATTGGCAAAGGGACCTCTGTAAAACACTGACAAGAATGACGAGTTCAACATGAGGGTTCCTCCTGGAGCAGTACAGCTGCTAGACAGAGAGCAAACGCTAGGATCGTCCTTGACTGTTAGAGGAAACCCTGAAGTCAGACCTGCTTAAAGAGAGAACTCGGTCACAGAAGCAAAAGAATTCCCAACATGTAAGGATTTACAGGGAACAGAAAAAACAGTGTCCCCTTGGTTTTCATGGGATTGGCTCCAGGACACCAGCAGACATTGCGATCTGCAGATACTCAAGTCTGTTATATAAAATCTATACTATATAAAATGTGGTATTTGTGCATACCCTATATATACTTGAAATCATCTCTAGATTGTTTACAACAGTGTTAAAGCTGCTTTCCTTCACTGATTACGGAGAATTGGGATAAGAAAAAAATCCTTACATTTTCCTTCATTTTTTTCTACTCATGGTTCAGTGCATCTACAGATTCACAACACACAGATATGGAGGAACAACTGTACCTGAACAGATTCACAACACACAGATATGGAGGAACAACTGTACCTGAACAGATTCACAACACACAGATATGGAGGAACTACTGTACCTGACTCCACTCAAAGATGGGAGCCTCTCAGAGGGTAAGAAGCAGAGGAGTGACCTGACTTAGGTTATCAAGGATTGTTCTGGGTGACTTATTGGCCACAATTCGAAGGAGCTGGAGAAGAAACCAAGAGACCAGTTAAGAGTTTATCACATCAACTTAAAAAGAGAAAGAATAGCCAGAATGAAAGTAGCAGAAATGCTTTGCTGAAAAGTGTGGCTGGGCTGCAGAGACGGCTCAGTGGTGAGGAGCACTGGCTGCTCTTCCAGAGCTTCTGGGTTCAATTCCCCACGCTCACATCTCAGGTGGCAACTGTCTGTAACTCCAACATCCTCGCACAGACATACATGCAGGCAGAACATCAGTGCACATGAAATAAAAATAAATTAAAAGTATTATAAAAGTGGCTGAATTCTATATAAAACTAGAGTGTAGTGCTAATGAGATTTATTGGAAGATTCCTGTCTCATATAGGCAAGCAGGAAATGGGAACACAATACACGTTAACTAAGCTGACTTCCCTTGTAGTTCTGTTAAAAATGCTTAAACCTCCTGTCCCATCATTCCTCTTTTTGCTCTTGGTTGCCTCTTAGAATTCTGTGGTAAGAACTTACTGGTGAAGATACCACACACTTTGCTCTAGGGCATGGATAAATCAAGTTGGTACTGACCAGGAAATATCCTTCCTGCTGGCTAGCTTTCATAGTACTGGAAGGTGTTATCTAGGGCACTGGAGGAAAAAAGTCATCACCAGACTTACCCAGCTGTGACACTATGAACTGAAGAGCAACCAGTGTGGCAAGATATGCCAAACGATGCAAAAGTGACATGCATGAATAGGGCTGGAGCTAACCTACTGTGTTCAGATTGGGTTTAAAGCACATGACAAAGGAGGAAATATATTCCTAGTATTGTGAGTCAGGCTAAGAATCCATGGTTGGAGAGCTTGGAGGCCCAAGGGCTGAGCCTGCTGTTAGTATTTTGGCAAATGGATATAATATCAAACTTTCCTCTAAATTCCTATCTCTATACTCATGAATTAGTGCAACCCTCAAGCAGTATCAGAAGGGTTTGCTTCTTTGTGCAGTGGCTGGTTGTTAATGTGGAAATTCACATGTGGCCAAAGTACAAAGACACAGCTGTAAATGGGACATCCACAGGACACCCCTACCCCCCAAGGCCCAGGGGTGAAGAAGAGAGGGCTGAAAAAATCCGTAAAAGCCAGAGAGTTTGGAGAAGGGAGCAAAACGGTGTCTCTGAACATGGCAGGCTTGCTGCACTCATGAGCTCACAGCACCTGTGGCTGTCTGCACAAGACTCGTGCAATCACGCCAGCCTACACGTTGGAAGGTACACGCCAGAGTACCCGAGGCTCTGTTGACAGCTTTTGGGAGAGGGAGAAGCAGTTTTCTTTAAGGGGATGACCTTGTAGATGACCTTACCCTCATAAGTATGTAAACAGTGTAACCTGGACCTGGGGGTTATTAAAAAACAAAAAGAGGACACAACGTTGAGAGGGGAAAGGAGTTGGGATAGATCTGTGAGGGGTTAAGGGGAGTGTGGGAGTTAATATGATCAAATCCATTGTATGCACACAAAACTCTCAAAGATTAAAAAATATTACACTAAAAATGCTATGATCTGCCTCAACGGAGGTATGCCAAGCTCCATTTTCTAAAAATGACTTGAAGGCAAGATTTTCCAATACAATGTAATATACTCTATCTTTTATGGTAGGATGAGAAAAATGGAGTACAAATATAAGATACAAGAGGGTACCTTAAACTCCTTTTAGTCCGGATTAGAAAAGAAAGTGATAAGATCATGCTTTTATTTCTTAAAAATTACTCAGCTTCTGTCCATTATAAAGGCGTACGAATAATTCTTAGTCCAGCAATAATGAACACTTAGACTGAAGCCTGATGCCTCCATATACTTTTTCCTATTGAAAAAAGAAAAGCCCTTGAAGAAATGGTTAATTCTAGTTTAGAAACTAGCTAGCTAGCTAGCTAACTAACTAACTAATTAACTAACTAAATCTTGACCATTAAGACAGACATAGTAGACAACAAGTAAGCTATCAAATACTGGGTTCATATGGAGCAAAATATTGGTCAAGAATAATACTGTTTCAGGTGATATTGAAAATTCTAGGCCTATCTCAGAACGACATAAACAAAACAAAACAAACAAAACCAGGTCATCAAGTTAGGATGCCAAGAAACCACTCATTATTTTAAAAATTGGTAAATAAAATAAAAAGCCCTTATTTTTTCCCCTGCACCTCTGAAGCATCTAATAGAAGTAAAGCAAAGTGTATCTTGAACAAGTTATTCTAGCTGAAAGTTGTGGAAGGGCTAACAGAATTATTAACATTGCCTTTTACAATTCCTAGTGAGCTAAAGGCCTCTATTCACTGAGTTTCAGTAACTGCTGATATTGTAAGACAGAGGCAATGAGACATCACCTCCCTCCAGATGACAAATACACCATAATAATGAAATAGTCCCCTGTATCTCCGAGTGAAGATTGAGCCTGAGTGAAATCAAGCCTTTAGAACCAATAACTAATTGACAGAGAATGAAGAGGTCTGAGGAATGGGTTAATTACACCTGAGAAGAAAAGCAGCATCCTACTGAGACAATCCATTTAAACTAAGACAGCAGGTTAGGTTAGAGCAAGGGATAAGACAGACAGACAGACAGACAGACAGACACACACACACACACA
This sequence comes from Rattus rattus, assembly GCF_011064425.1. Lineage (NCBI taxonomy): Eukaryota > Metazoa > Chordata > Mammalia > Rodentia > Muridae > Rattus > Rattus rattus. The sequence goes on along the minus strand of NC_046154.1, from coordinate 101,417,188 downwards.
CACACACACACACACACACACCCCATATCAACTAAAACCCAAAAAACGTGTACAAGTTGTACAAGGAAGTGAGAGGAATGCAGAAAAAAAGAAAAGAGATATAGGGTGAATCTACAGATTAAAAAAAATTAAACATACAATCAGTCATAAAATAAGATGTTCAAATAAAAACACTTATAACACCTAACAGACAACAGGTAACGTGGATCTCGATGGCATCGATTGCGGTTTTCTTACTGTTCTGCGCTCAACTCGGGGCCTTCAGCACGCTAGGCAGATGACGTACCACTGAGCTACCTGCTCAGCTCACAGTGTTTCCTGTTTGGATGTCAGGTGTGCTGGACAGTTTTATGTCAACTTGCTACAAGCTGGAGTCATTGGACAGAAGGGAGCCCCAATTAAGAAAATGCCTCTGAAAGATCAGGCTGCAGGCAAGGCTGTGTGGCATTTTCTTAATTAGTGATTGATGTTGGAGGGTCCCTGTCCATTATGGTTGGTGCCATCCTTGGTGGCTCTAAGTTCTATAGGAAAGCGGGCTGAGCAAGCTGCTAATCAGCATCCTCCATGGCTTCTGTGTCAGCTTCTACCTCCAGGTTCTCGACCTGTTGAAGACCTTATCCTGAATTCCCTTGGTGATGGACTGCGGATGTAGAAGCAAAAGTCTACAAAGTGTATACCACCAACACCAGCCTTCTTATCAGTTAACAAAGTCATTTAAGGCGCATATGCTATTCAAGGTGGATAGATATTGTGTCTGCATATACGTCCGTGTGCCATGTGAGTGCCTGGTTCCTGAGTAGGTCAGAAGAGGGTGTCAGATCCCTTAGGACTAGAAGTAATGTGGTTGTGGGCTGCCATGTTGGTGTTGTGAACTGAGCCTGGATCCTCTGGAAGAGGAACCCTAGATTTTCTTAGGACTGGAACCATTTCTCCAACCCCCAACTGTGCTTTAAAAATCATGTTCTTTTAGGAAAAAAGCACATAGGCTAGCACATGTTTCCTGTAATGACCCTTCAGTTACCTGTCCCTAGTGTAAAGAGTAAAACCAAGATCCTTAAAGAGCACATGGACCTTACATGTGACTTTACTAGACGGGAGCCAGTGGCCTCCTTGTGGACTATTCTAGGTAAGCACCGACCATGCTTTCATCTCAGGGCTCATGCCTGGCTTTCTCCTCCCCAGCAGGACTTATTCTCTCACCATCTTTCAGCCTTTCTTATTACTCTACCTTAGCACTATATTTTTATTTGTAAACCTCCAGGTTCCCTAGCTTTCCCAGATGTCCTACTTTTCCCATGTTGTATATCCTCATCTGACATGACGTGATACTCTTATTTTATAATACTTGCTGGCTCGTCCGTTGCTCTTCACCAACAAAGTAAATGCTGCTTTACATCAGGGATTGCGTGTGTGTTCTTGTGTTCATTGCTATAACCCAATGATACAGGACAGTGCGGAATGATAAGTCAGCATATATTGGTTAAATGAATATGAAAGGACACTAGAACCTAGGTAAGAGCTCAGGGTCCTCACACTTATTTCTGATCATCTTATTTAATCTCTTGGGGTGGATTTAGTTTGTTTAATAAGCATAAGCTCAATAACACACTAACAAGGGAAGGCACTGACCAAAACTCCTGGTCTGGTTGAAGCTAGAATTAAAAAATCCTGAATACAGCCCAAAGAAGTATTCTTTCCTAACAAGAGGTTATGGGGACAGACAACCCGATTATAATGCTAAAACCTCCACCCCGAGAAGAATGAGAAGAATGTAGGGCACAAGGTTCTGATGTCTGTAACTCAATAAAATTAACTTGTTTTCCATGTGGATTCCTATCACAGAGATTTCTGTTGGTACATGGTCAAGGCATGGCTCAAGAAGGGAATATGGAACATCTCTGATTTCCAGACCAGGGCTTCCCATTATCGTGCTTCTAGTAAGTGTGCTGGGTGAAGAACTCAGTAGCATGCTGGGAGGTGTTCATGTCTGTTACTGGTAAAGCTGGGTAATTGGAGTATTCTCTTATTTGTAGAATGTCCACATTTGCTGGATACTAGAAAGGCCATCCAGAAAGGGTGAAGATTAAGTCACTTTAGTTGTAAGAAAAGTTTATTTAGTTGGCTTCTTACAGCCTAGAGCTGAAGAGCCAGCCGCACTATAGGAGGGCAGGCTAATGGTGGCATACGGTAGCCAGAGCGGCTTGGTTTACAGAGCTCTGTGATCCAATAGACACTGCCAGCATTGTGGAACGTCCATCTTCGCTAGGCTGGCAGAACCTCACTTTTGAGGATCACGTCTTTCTGAGGAGGCTGAATCCTTCCCAACCTACAATGATTCTGACTGATGTAAGCAATCATGGAGATATAATTTCCCCTTATTGGGAATGGATTCGAACCGGGAATAAAAGGGATGGACAAGCATCTGACACAGGTTTTCCTCGTTGTTCAGAGGTGAGCAAGGTAAGGATATTTTAATGCTTTGTTTATAGATATTTTGGTCTGTATGCAATTCATAGAACTTGGATCTCTGCTGATGTCACTGAGCCGAAAATCTCTGGTTATTACTCCTTCTATCAAAGCATTCAATGTCTAAAATATCGCTCTCATTTTTACATCATTTGCTAAAAATTCCTTACAAATTCCTTATAACAATCACAATGGGCCCAAACACCTATAAATCCACCAATGCACATATGAAATATTCTAAAAAAAAAAAAAAATAAATCAGGAAGAGGAAATAAGAAAATACACACTATGAAACACAGGAAAAATAAACCAGAAAACAGCAAAGCCGTTGTCTCTATGGATTAAGGGAACAGAGACACAATGAAGAGGGGAATAAGACTGTCTGAAGTTACCTTTCACTAAAGTCTGACTTCTGACAAAATTAAATTAGCAAGGATGGAGGAGAGGGAACATAAAAACAAAACCAAATTAAAAAAGCAACATTACATTTACAGGGGGTGCCACAACTGGAGGAGGAGGAAAAGTCTTACTTAAATAACTTGTGAACACAAAATTTGTCTACCTGCTATAAATGTCCTTTCAGTCACAGTGGAAGAGCTATAACTAAAGTTAGTAGTATTTTTACTCAGCCGGTATTTTTGTAATGTGATGCATGAAGCAATTCTGAGACTGTTCTGAAACTATTTCAGAAGTGAATAAATGTGTTGATGATGTTGGGAGACATCTCACGATGGGGAGGAAAAGGATGTGCAAATGTGGATGGAGGAAGGAAAGAAGGGAAACCGTGGAATGAACTCCAGTTGAGAAATCTGGTGTAAACTCTCAACTTCAGAAAATATATGTGTGTGTGTGTGTGTGTGTGTGTGTGTGTGTGTGTGTGTGTGTGTGTGTGCACCTATACATAAAAGCAGGGCTCAGGGTACCCCATGAACAACACGTCCCAATATTCCAAGTCTTTGCTGAAGATGGATACTCAGGGTTGGAAGCTTATCAGAATGTATTCATCTTGCTTAGACAAGAACACATACAGGTAGTTCAATGTGGTTCACCCCATCCATGGGGACATGTGATGTCTACTTCCTTTGTTTTTGTCATGGTAAGAATATCCAGTAAAGCCAGGGTTATCCCAAAGGCTGTGGCCTGCACATGGACTATGTTCTTTTATCTGGGCCGTGTCTGACCTCAGTGGGAGAGGAAGTGCCTAGCTTCGCAGAGACTTGAAGTGCTCCGGTGAGGAGATACCCAGAGGGGCCCACCCACTCTGAGGAGAATGGGAAGAATGAGGAGGGAAGGATTGTGAGAGAAGGTGACTGGGAGGGGACGGCGAGCAGGATGTAAAGTGAATAAGTAAAAAAAAAATAAATTAGAACAAAAGAATCTCTAGTAAGTTCAGATGTTGTCCTCTTGGTGTGATATAAGGTTCTCCATCAGTCTTTCTTCCCAATGCTTTTAGCCTTCATTGATGGCCATGTCCACATTTGTTATTCCATTGGTGGTACCAGGGAGGGAAAATGTATATCCACACCCCCCCATGTTTATTTCCTGGAAATCATTTTAAACCTTTAGCTCGTTCATGATTTGTCCCCAGGAGATACGGCTTGTGGAGACAGTTTGTACACAAAAGTCTTAGCAATGCTTCCTCTTCAACCCTGACTATCAGCAACCGGCAAAATGACGTTTCTTTTCAGATTTTGAGCACATGGATCTTAACAAGCTACATGCATTTCTTCTGTCCACTTCAATTGTCATACTTTTGCTGACCAGGTTGTCCAACTTTGGAAATTCCTTTATGTAGGCTTCTATGTTCCCCCTCTGGTATGATCCCAGTAGACACCGCTGTATTCTTGCCATTCACTTTGACAAGAAATCGATACGTTACCTGTCTGTAAGCATGTCTCCATGTCTCTGTGGAACTCTAGTTTCTCTTAGCAGTACTGAGAGATCACAAATTGTGTGATCATCAATACTGTGTAAGTCATTACTTCAAGGTTCTTAGTGTGCAGAGCTGTGAAATTCAAACATGAATCTTAAGTAGAAAAATGTATCATCACTTTGCATTTCTTTTTGTTTTCTTTTTTATTGGTTATTTTGTTTACATTTCAAATGTTACCCCCCTTCTGTTTTTCCCTCCACAAGTTCCCTATCCCCTACTCCCTCTCCCACTGCCTCTATGAGGGTGCTCCCCCACCCACTCACTCCTGCCTCAGTGGCCCAGCATTCCACTTTCCTGGGTCATCAAACCTGCACAGGACCAAGGGGTACCCTCCCAGTGATGCCAGATAGGGCAATCCTCTGCTACATATCCGGCTGGAGCCATGGGTACCCCCTGTGTACTCTTTGGTTGGTGGTTTAGTCCCTAGGAGCTTCGGGGAGTCTGGTTGGTTGATATTGTTGTTCTTCCTATGAGGTTGCAAACCCCCTCAATCCCTACTGTCCTTGCCCTAACTTCCCCATTGGGGTTCCCTGCACTCAGTCCAAAGTTTGGCTGTGTATATCTGGCTCTGGCAGAGCCTCTCAGGGGACAGCTAATATGTACTTCTTGGCATCAGCAATAGTGTCTGGGTTTGGTGTCAGCAGATGTATCATGCAGAAAACGTTTACTAATGAAATTAATAAAGATTTCTACTTGTTTCATCCTACTCTAAAATTTTGGTGCATTTATTTGTGTTGGTGTTTCCAAATAATAAAAAGATCATTGCAAGCAGTGCATCTACTGAATGTGGATGACAGTTTTTCAGTCTTCTTGGTCTTTAGTGTTTATCTATCCAGGACTGCAGAATCAAATTACTGTTCTGAAGGTGCTTAAGTAACTATGAGTGTAATCAATACAACTTAGTACACACTTAGATTTCTCTGTTTTTTTTTTTTTTTCGGAGCTGGGGACCGAACCCAGGGCCTTTGCGCTAGGCAAGCGCCCTACCCTGAGCTAAATCCCCAACCCTATTTCTCTGTTTTATTTCTTATCAACTTTAAGGATTGTCCTTAGCAAAACATAGTTTTTAAATAATTACAGAAATCTAAACTAAACCCACAAGACAAGATGTACTGGGAGAAGTCGATGGTCTATACTGTCCTATATGCTATCTTCTGTCCCTTTAGGGAGGACTGTCTATTCCCGTCTCCTCTATTCTATATTTGGGAAATATGCTCTTTCCTGAAAAGCAAGTTCATGCATATTCTTCAGAACTTTGTTTTACTATTCTGACATTAATCCTTGAGTTCAGTTCTATGCTGCATATCAAAGACCAAACTGCTGTACACGATAGTTTGCACTTAATTTCTTAATGCCAGATCATTTTATAATATTATACAACAATTTTGAATAGGTATAGGCATTATGTCATGTGGCTTAGTCAGCCCTCAGAAAATGCTTCTGCTTTCAGGCTTTCACCATTAGCAAGCTGCACTGGAGATGGCTCAGTGGTTAGGGGTGTGCACTGTCCTTGCTGAGAACCTGCGTTCTGTTCTGAGTACCCATGCTAGCCAGCTCATAAGTGCTTGTCACTCTTACTTCAGGGGAGCTGAAGCCTCTGGCAGCTTGGCACCTGCATTTCTATTCACATATCCACACTCATATATACATAATTAAAAATAATCAAAATATTTGCATGCCTTTAAATAAAGCACTTGGGGGGGAGAGAAAGGGGGAGCTCTAGGAGTTTGAGGCCAGCCTAGTTTGTCTACAAAGTGAGTTCCAGGGTGGACAGGCCTATAGAGTTAGACCTGGTATAAAAAAAAAAAAAAAAAAAAAAAAAAAAAAGTAAACTTCTTTCATTTTTCTCTCTCATTAATTAATTAATTAATTCATTCATTCATCTTTTGCAGTGCTAGTGATTTTTCGTGCATGCTAGGAAAAGACTCTGCCAATGATTGACATTTCAGTTATGCATCATCTCTTATTTCTGACTCATATATAAAATAAAGTCTCAGGAGTGGAAATTTGGGGTCAGTTCTCTCACTTGTGCACACTTGCTCCCGTGTCGCCCAGGGTAGCCTTGAACCAGGATGCAAGCAATCCAAGTACCTGGAGTAAATAACAGTGTGCACACCACTCCATCCAGCTCCATTTCTTCCTCTTGGTCAATTTTTAGTAGGCTCACTGGCCTTTTGCATTCCAGTGTTGTCAGATGATAAGGGGCCTTTGTTAGAGACAGAACTTGAAAGTATTACTGCTACATTATATGTCCTTTTTCTTCTTTGTTTATCACACCTTCTTGAAAGCTAAGTGTCTTTCTTTTCACTCTGTAGCCATCTTAATTAATATCTTTTCTCTAATTTATCTATTTTGATTCCCAAAAGGTTTTCCCTAGAATCTGGAGAGATGGCTCAGTAGTTAAGAGCACTTGGTCATAACAGCTCATAAATCTTCTAACTCCAGTTTCAGAGGATTTGAGGCATTTTTCTGGCCTCCTTAGACACTAAGCACATGTGCTGTGCATATATATCTCTATATACATATACCTATATATATACACCTATATATATATATATATACACATGCACAGTATACATATATGTGTGTATATATATAGAGAGAGATATACCTATTTGAGTGTGCATGTATTTTTTTAATACATAAAATAAAAACTTAAAATAAGGAAAAAACGTTTTACTTCAAGATTATTTGTTATAAGCCTTCTTGGTACCTTTTCCATTTTAACAATTTTTAAGATATCTAAGCATTATCATTTAGTTAGATCAAACTTTAAAGCATTCTGTGTATATAGGCATATGCGCATACACACAGGCTAAGTAATGATATACAATCTGTACAACATGGTGATAACCAGTTTACATACATGGTTAGCTATTTCTAGTTATTATTTTAAAGAACGGTCCAACATTTTAGCTCAACTTCCTAAGAAGTAATCTGCAAGCAGGACTCAATTGTCCTGCTGATAAATGGCAAAGAGAAAGAAAACATTTCAGAGCCAGCGAGGTGGCTCTGGGGATAAACGTGCTGGCATCCAAGCCAAGACCAGAGTGGAAAGAAACAACTCATACCTATGAGTTGGCCTCAGATATCCACATATATACCTGTGTACATGTACACACACACACACACACACACACACACACACAATAAAAAAATTCAAAGGCTCCAAACGTCTTTTGAGATCTAGAACTATTTGAAGTAAACTCTAAATTCATTCTTAATGCTTTTTTAAAAAAAATAAAGTAGTTTTATTAGTGAAAATTTCAACTTATGGTTGGAAATTCTGAAAGTCCAAGTCCTGATTTAGGTACAAGGTGAATTTAAAATACATGGAGATACACAGTGTGACACCTAATACAAAGTAAATACCGAACACATGACTGGCGTTTTCATTAAAGCCACAGTAACAATGGGTTCTTTAGATTACACATAAACTCCAAGAGATGATAGTATGGTTTGAACACGAATAAGGAAAGAATAAGACAATGTCTTCAGTTAGTCAGATTGACAGGCTGGGGATTAGCCCAGAGGTAGGGCACTTGATTAGCATCTGCAAGACCCTAGGTTCAATCCTCAATACTGAACAAAAAAAGTGAGGTTAATTTTAGTACTAAGGGTTAAGCTTTCTCTATATTTAGGATATATTTTGACGTCAAAGATTAGGATGAGAATGTTGGTGATCGGTAGGCTGGAGAGATATCTGCATTGAACAAAGAGGACCTTGATAGGCTGCATAATGAACTGAAATCAGTTCGTTGGTTGATAAATATTAGACACTAGAATTAAAAAGGCTGATTGACACTCTTCCATTTCATATTAAGATGCTCACAATCTGTAGGAAAATCAAATGTGTAATAAACAATTGTCTTTTTGTGTGTGTGACAGGTGATAAGTGAGTGAAGACAGGAGATACAAAGACAAGGAGGAAATGGCTAACTCCACTTCTCATGTAACTCTGCAAAGTTTAAAACATGGGTACAGTGAGATACTGCATTTGTGTTCAAGCCTGAAATAATACAGATGCAGGATGCATTTTTATTAGTAATAAATAGAAAGTAGATTTAGAGACCGTATTGTAAAAACCTCCTACATTAAACAATGGTGACTGCCAAACGGTCAACAGAACCGTCATGCTATGCTCTGGGCTCATCAGATCGAATGACAGCCTTGAGGACATGAGCATATCTGGTGAGAAGATGATGACGAGAAAGCATATTACATAAAGCATGAGTGAAGATTGTAGGGGAACTGGAGAAAAACTCCTCAGATTAAGATAGATGATAGATGACGTCACCCTTTCTTCAGAATCCTCCACTGTATCCTCAGATTTGGGACAATGGCCTACACAATCTAACCATCATCTCTGTATCTTTCTAGCTTCTTCTTGTTCTCTCCTCACTAAGTCATTCCAAGGCCTCTAACACTCCAGGCATGCTCCATGGTTAAGGCTTTATACCCATTCCCCCTCCTTCCCCAGTAACAAATGCTTTTCCTTTAGTATTTACCTGACTAGCTTCCCCATCTACTTCAAGTCTTGCCTCAGACATTTTCTTAATGAATTATATTATTTTGATTGTTTCATTTATAGATACAACCTGGGCTGGTGGTGTAGCTTAGTGACGACAGAGTGATTCCAAACATGTAGGAAACACTGAATTAAAATCCTACCCTGAATTCTTCCATTCATTCATTCAATCAGCCATCAAATTACAAGCTGCCTTATCTGCCTACACTCTCCCTAACTCTGTTGATGACCCCTAACTTTGATATTTTTCTTTATCTGTTATTAAACTTTAAGTCATCATTTATTTGTGTCTTGAAGAAACTTAGTAACAGAAGGAGATGCAGAGAATCTAAGACCAGCCATGAGGCAAACTGTTGTGGGCAGGGATGGACAATATGCTTCCTATAGGAATAATAAGCACTTTTGATTTTTTAACTCTTTTTAAACAGCAAAATATGAGCAAGAATAAAACAAGAAGAAAAATTATAGTGCTATGACATAGAAAGATAATTAGAAAATTAATGCTCATGTTTTCTTTGGAATTGATGTTACATTCAAAATTAATTTTTAAAAGGTTAAATGAAAGTAAATGGATCTGAAGCTCCTTTTTATCAGCCATAAAAATATTCATTGGCTCTGTGCCCAGAGTTTAAAGGAAACCAGCATGAGTCTAATGAAAAACAAGCTGTAGGTCTCAGGGAAATTCAATATATTTTCTTTCTTTTCCTTTTAGTTTCTGATTGGTTTCCATGGGAATCTGGGCTTGTGGGGGATCACTGAACCTATTCATGGACAGCAGATATTTTATTTTCATGGCTTGGTAAATAGGGGTCAGTGAAGAGATAAAGATGATCAGGCAATGAATATGGCTGCAGGAAACAGGATTATGTTTAAAACAGAATTCTATAAGCTATGCAGATTTAAAAAACGCAACCTTCAAGTCTGCTCAACTGTGTTTGAGAGGTATGATAAAGTAAAAACAAATGTGAGAGTTGAAGGTTCAGCTTTGGATTATACTGTGAACCTAGTCTATGAGAAGCAAACACTCAAGTACTTCTTGGAATTGAGATGGGAAAATTGGATTTGGCCAGAAGAACCAGAAAACAAGAAAGATGATATAAAAATCTGAAAGAACACTGAGGGAAATCTGAACACTTCTTTTTAGTGTTGGCATATCAGGAGCACTAAGGTGTACTTCCGAAACCAGATCAACCAAACGAAACAGAAGGCAAGTTAATTCCTTAAAGAGCCTGACCGAATGATACCCCAGTGAACCTACAGAGAAATCAGTCAACAAACACATGGTGAATCTGACTGCTATGTGACTACCGTCAAGCTCAGTGAAGATTTTCTCACATTAGAATCATGTCAGAAGTTTTCAAAATAATCTCAACATGTTGTCCCATGTGACTGACTACAGCATGCAAGTTGATGTACATGGACAAAAACTCAACTACTATGTAAAATTTGTGTGTGTGAAATGCATTTAATACATAAATCCATAGAGGCAGAAACTTATCCGTGACTGCCACAGTTTGCGGAAAGAAGCAATAGGAAGAATGAACAAAGATTTGTCTCTATTTGAGTAGCAGAGACCCTCTACTATGTATACTCAAGAAGTACTTGAGTGTTTGCTTCTCATAGACTAGGTTCATGCCATAATCCAAAACCTGAACCTTCAACTCTAACATTTGCTTTAGAGTGACAAAAATGCTTTAGAACTAGATAGAGGTGGTGACCGCACATCATGAATGTGGTAATGTTCCCGACTTGTTCATGTTAGAATAATCAGTTTTGTTATATGACTTTCACCCAGACAAGTTAATTTTTAGGACTTATTTTATGTGTATGTGTGACTGCCTGCATGCACATATGTGTACCATGTGTGTGTATCTGGTGCCTGTGTAGGTCATAAGGTGTTGGATACCTTAGAACTGGAGTTACAGAAAGTAGTGATTCACCATATCGGTCCTGGAAACCAAACTGGGATCCCCTGAAAGGGAGCCAGTGCTCTTAGTTGCTGAGTTGTGTCTATGTAAAGTTAGTATACTAGGCAAGCATGGTGGCATACACGTATAATTCCAGCACACAGGAGGCAGAGGGAGGAGGATCACAAGATTGATGGCAACCTAAGCTATACAGTGAATTCCAGGCTAGCCTGGGTTATAAGATACTCTGTCCTCCCCCCACCTCCCTATCAGTAAGCAGGTTATACATAGACAAAAGACAAGGGCTTGTTTCAGATACATTGAAATGGACATTGGAAAGATATTATTCAGCTACGGATTTCTAGATAATAGCTGAGAAAACGAGTCTAGAATTTGAAAGAAGGGTTAGTTCTAGAAACAAAGATGTGAGAGAAAAACCTAGAAGTTCTGTGAGTAAAAGAAGGCAGTGAGAAAAGAAACAAGGGTTCCTGCGGGATTATGGATGTCAGCAGAAAAAGCAAGGGGAGCAAGCAGTCAGGTGTGAATGCCAGAGAAAGAAGAAAGAGTAAGGAGGGGGGAGGAGGAGGAGAGTAAGGCCACCCAATTAGGTCTCCTCTTGTTCTTTGTTAGAATGCACTACAAACAAATCATGTTCTGTATCCTATGAGATTAATATAAAATAGAGAAATACAAGATATAGCTATAAAAGTTGTCTTTCCCTGTATATTTTTACTTGTTTTGGAAGAATTTCAGGAAAAGTAATTTGAAAATAAAATTCAAAGTTGTTAAAATTTGTTTAGTTTCTTTATCCAAAGAATTAAAAATTCCACATCTTTTGATTTAAACAGACAGCTTGGTTCAGGCAAATGATAGATCAAAAGGGAAGATCCATGAGGAGGTGGCAAATGATTAGCCAGAAGGAAAGAGTCGTGGAGATGGTGACATAGGACATTTCTTAACTTTACCAACTTTTTGAGTCAACAAAAAAAGTGATTTTGAAGGTTAGATGTATAAAGAGCTATATGTGTTTTTTGCTAGTAAGGTTAAAGTCAGTAAATATGTCAAGTCTACTATTTTTCCTAATAAAGTAATTTATACATTTAATATATTATTATATATAGTTCTGTATTTTTAAAGTTAAAAATCATAAAGAAAAAATAAAAGTGTGTTTACTTTTAATTTATATTGGTTGATTGAAAAGAAAAGAATTAAGTTCAATGACAATTTAAAATGAAATCTTTTATTAGACACATCAATTTCTAAATGCAATTGGAAAGAATGCTATAATTGGGAGAGCAATTACTTATATGGCCTTCTGATGACGTTCAAGCCTGTGTGTTTGTAAACATTACACACAAGTTATCTGCCTTCCATGGTCTCTGGCACCGATGTTAATACTGATATCTTATTTCTTAAATATTCAAAGTTCTATGAGGTAGGTAAGGTACAAATCCTCGGAGAGTTAAATCACCTGTGTGAGGTCACAAGCTAGTTAGTGATGTCCTGTGGTACCAGATGTCTTTGAATTATGAATGGAATATAAATCTTGAAACTTCAGATCCAATTTCTTTTTCATTATGCCATATTGACTTGACGGAGATCTGGAAATTAGTGGGTCCTTGTTATTCAATGAAGAAATAAACTCTCACTTCACTTCAGGTTTCTTACTGCCCTGAATTTAGAACATAAGCATAGAAGTCCTATGAAATTGGGGTGTTATATTTGGGATACAGGGAGCAGGGGTCCTTCATAGACTTCATCCAGTCTCCTCTGCTTTAGGATCAAAACATCTCATTCTAGGTCTTTAAACATGAAACCCACAGTAGTCTGCTTTCCCATTTATACAATGGAGCTTTGGTTTTAAAGCTAGTTAACTAATTGTCAGCAGTATTCAGACATGTTCTACATTCTTGCTGTGCTCACTAAACAAGCAAGCCTATCTGCCAAGTCCAAACTCCCTCACTCTATCTCTTACAGTTTAAAACCTGCTGATTGGGCTCTGTCTGCAACACTCTTCTCATCTGGTCCATCTCCCTTCTTTAACTGTCTCCTTTGTAATCTTATTTTCCTTAAGTTACCCTTCAATATTAGTGCTGCTTATTTTTGATCCTGTTTCTATGTTCCACACATAGGCACAGCAACTCTTATGACCTCTGTTTGCACTAAGAACTCTAGTTCAGACCTCACTTTGTGGATCCAAACTAGCATAGCAAAATTCATGGCAGCTGTCAACTACCAAGATACTCCATGGGGACCTAACACTCAGTTTACCCTAAAGTCAGTAAGTTTTATTCTCATCAATCACCGTGATTAGTATATACTACCTTCTGAGTAATGGCACCCAAAGCCAGTAATACCAATTAATCTAAGGGGCTGTGTGCAGACAAGGCCAATGGACTGGAACTGGGAAGAGCTCATAGCAGCAAAGGATGTGGACAGAACAGAGCAGCAGTCCTCAGAGGGTTTTGTCAGCTTCTCTGTCTTCACCTTGCAGAAAAGTGAACTCTCTGGTTTCAGGTTACCTTGACTAATCACAAATGTGTGAAGCAGGCCCAGCGATCTGTTTTTGCATCTGTAGTCCAGGAGGCCTACGCATATCTAGTTCTAAAAACTCAAGGGTCAGATCATGGATTCCGGCTTTCATATTGTTCTACAAACCCAGGTGGGATTTGTAACCTTAGGCTTACGTGTCAGGCCAGAATCCATTGTTGGCTCCAAACTCCCTGATCTCATCTACCAGTAATGATTACAAAGTCCTAGACATTTTACCATCAATAAATAATACTGATTTGCACACAGTACAGGACATAAATCCCAAGAAGACAAACTGATACATTATCGTAGAGATAACACACAGATTGAAACATAGATCTCTAGCACCCTGGAACGCTCCTTCCTGGCCTCTCAGTCACTGCATGCTCTGTAGGTAACTACAAATCTGATTTCAGTCACCAGAGCTCAGTTTAGCCTGCTCTTGAAATCCCTACACACATATCTTAAATGTAATCTGCTTCATTCAATACAATGTCTATAAAACTCACTTATGAGGCTAAACAGACCAACACTTCATTTTATTATAGAAATTTATCTACTTATTTCCTGTTGATAGGTATTTAGGTTATTTGACCTGTTATTAAAACACGGCGGCAGGGGGACAGTTCAGTGATAGAGCTAACATGCAGAATCCTGGGCTCGATTCTCAGCACTGCAAAAATAGAAAACAATTTTTCCTTTTTGCTTCTACGAATAAAGCCTTGATCATTTCAAACACCTTTTGGTAGAAAGAGCAGCTCATTTAACTCATGTATCACTTAGACCTGAATTTACAACTGTGTGTAGCAGGTAGGTAGTTTTCCAGACTGGACGCTCCAATTACACTTCCATGAAATGTTGAGCATTGCAACCACGGCCACCTTCACCCACATTGCCACCACCAGCCACTGGAGCAGCAACTGTCTCAAATTTTCATTTCAGACATTCAAATGACTGAGTAGTGGTATCTTACCATGGCATTAATTTACATTTTCCTAATTACTAATGGAGATATGCCTTTTCATGTGTCTTTTGGGCATTTTGATATAGTCTTTAGTGAACCAGGGCTACATGTTTCAATACAAGTAAATCCCAGAACATAATACTCAATTTTATGAAGGTGGAGGATGATGTACACTTCATGCCATTTATTTAAACATTTTAAGCACATAAAATAATGTTCCTTATGTGTGTAAGTGTATGTTGGAAAAACATTTATGAAATCGAAACCACCAAACTCAATCTCACTTAGGGGAACAGGATTTTGGATAGTACGATGATTTTAAGAAGATCTATTCTATTTAGCTTCATTTAAAAGAGCTTATGTAAAATATAAAGTAATAGTTTTACTTCTAAGTGTCAGGCATTTGAATGTCTTTCACATTATTTACTATTCTACCCATATGCTTATAAACTTCATTAGCATAAAAATGAATAAGGTAGCATCCACACATATGCGAAGGCAATGAGAGCAGTGAATTAATTTTTAAAGAGAAGAGAACTGGAGCTGGGGATGAAGCAAATGCCCAATATGCATGACGTTCCATGCCAATCTTCAGCATTGCAGAGAGAGATACATACATACATTCAGACAGACAGACAAAGACACAGAGACAGAGACAGACAGAGACAGAGACAGGTAACGATTACCTACAGGTAATGATTACAAAGTTCTAGCCATTTTATCACTGATAATACTTTAGATGAAATAATACACACACAGTACACACAGAAATTTTAAGAAGACAAACTGATACACTTTCATGAATCCCTTTCCAATGTCAAACTAGAAAAGATCCAAAGAGCCATCTGTCTGTAACAAGCACTAATCCCTCTGGTAATCTGATGTTTGTACCTAGGTTGCAATATGCCTAGCAGCAACAACACTAGTAACAAATCCCCAGAAAACACATCTCTCCAACGAATTAAATGCTTCTAATTTAAGTACTCATAGCGCCTATGGAGACGATAGAGAGGTCAGCCCACCTTATTCATCTTAAAGAAATTAAGGCATAAAAGTGCTATTTATATGTAAATTAAATGCACAGTTTTATAAAATCTGTTTATAAAATTGGAAAGGAAGGTGGTGGAAATGAAAAAAGAATAAATATATCTATTTATTTAAGTGTTAGCAGTTTTGAAGCCCATACCTTTCATTACATCTATTACTGATTCATTCATATTTATTAAACTAATACTGCCTATTAAGTGGCAAGAACTGTGCTAGAACTGTAGCTATAAAATCAGCTTTACTGGGGGTAGGTAAAACTCATTTAAAGAAACATGTTAAATGTTCTAATCTAGAGGGATTCAAAAATAAATGAAACAAGGTGCTTGCCTGGCATTTCAAGCTTCTTTTTTTTTTAAGCATAAAAGAGACATTATAGTTACACTGTAACATAATGAGGCACTAACAGATATAAACTAAGTACTACAGGAATATGTTTCCCCACTAATAAACCCAAGATAAGCTAAGAAAAAGTTTTGTATTATAAAGAAATATAGTAACATGAGCATGGACATCAGTAATGACACTATTTGTATGCTATGACTGCTGCTGTATGCTAAACGCATTCACTGTAGGTAGATGGTAAGAAAGTTGTCTATCTTGATTCCAACAAGGTACTAGTCATATAGTACTTTTAATCTACATTTGCAAACCAATCATGGTCATAGAAATCAATAGCATAAAACATAAAACATAAAACAAATAGCAAGTATATGTGTGTGCATGAGGAGGCCAGAGATCAGTCTGCTGTGTCACTTGTCAGGTGCCATCCACCTTGTTTTGTACAGGGCTTCACACTGCTCTGCAGCTTACCTATGAGGCTAGGCTGGCTGGATCTGCCTGCCTCTGCTTCCCCAGCATGGAGGTTATAAGCTCGTGCCATCATACCAGGTTTTCGGTTTGTATGTTTCTGGAAACAGGGTCTCTCTATACAGCCCTGGTTGTCCTGGAATTCACTGTGTAGAAGGCTGGCCTCAAACTTGCAGAGATCCACCTGCCCTGCCTCTTGAGTGTTGGGATTAATGGCATGCACCAACATGTCCAACTCCATAGCAGCTTTCCTCAAGGATCCAGGAATCGAGCTCAGGTCCTCAGGCTTGTGTAGCAGGTACTCACTTACTTCATTGTATCCCCAGCCCAAATAGCAAATCTCTAGGATCACACATACCAGATTTAAATGGGATAAACAATATTTGAAGGAATTCACTAAATGCAAGGAAAGGAAGTTGAATGGGGACTGCAACTAAAAAGTTTCAACCTATAGCAGGCACCCACAACTTACTTTTTCTAGTCTCCCAAGCTACATAATCATGGCTACCTAGAAAATGTCTTGCAACTAATGTTGAGTCAGCATTCCCATGGTGTTATATTTATTAAACTCAGCGCCACTCCATCGGCTTGCTATAATACCTCCATGCACCTCCACTTTACTGCTCTTTCAAAGTAGCTTTGATTGTCATGTTACTCTCCTTAGATACTTCGGTCATGTAACTCCAGATTTCCTAAATGACTCCTTTGTAGAAAGGACTTTTCATTAGAAAGAAAAGGCATAGGGATGGCTTTACACAAAAGCCTTGCGCCAGCACACAGCCGATATTGTATGACTGAAAATTAATGAATTTGTGTAGGCAAACTTAACTACCCATACATTTTCTAGTGAGAATGGATCCCTATACAGAAATCAATTTGTTATGGACTAAAAGACTTAACCATGAAAAAAGTAAGATCATTTAGAAGCAATAACTGCTCAGCCTTTCCACCTCTCAGCCGGTTTACTACTAGGTTTCCTCAAGCCCTACCTGCAGGAGGACAGTTTAACTGTTGACTGGATGGAATCTGCAGCAGGACTCCTGGGTTCCTCCTGCAGGGTTCTTTCTACCCTAGCAATGCCATCTGTACACAATGAGGTTTCTTCAATCTCATAAGACAGCTAGGGCTGTATCATCTGCATTACAACTTAGAAAATGCCTTTAAGGGGAAAAAGCCAGGCTGACTGTGAAACCCTTTGTACAAGCTGGTTGTCTTTTACTGGAGATCACATTTGGTTTATTTTAAAATGGGGAAAACCCATATTAAATCCCACGGTAATGCAAAGATGCCTTTAAAAAGAAGATGTGTATGTGTTCTCAGAAACAGGATGTCTTACAGACTGGGGACTTATCATTTCCACATATTCTTAAAAAATATTTCTTGCTGGTGGGAGGTGGTGGCACATGTCTTTAATCCCAGCACTCAGGAGGCAGAGGCAGGTGGATCTCAGTGAGTTCCAGGACAGCTTGGTCTATAGAGAGAGTTCCAGGGCAGTCAAAATTACACAGAGAAACCCTGTCTTGAAAAACAACAACAGCAACAAAAAACCCTAAAACAACATAAAATCTTGATCATCTTATTCCTGCTTCATGTGTTTCTTTTAGATTACTTAAAAATGGAATCATTTTTGTGGGAAGCACAAAATCAAAGGTAACATCTGGGTTTGACCAGGCAGAGCAGGGTACTAAGGAATTAGTCCCATTCTTACTCTGGAAATTCTAGTAGTATAACTTAAGACATATCACTGCTTTTGGCAAGCATGTAAAAACAAAAACAGCAAAGGGAGGGTGTTAACTATGAGATCCTTGAATGAACATGACATTTTGTAATGTACGTAATCAATTATGTAAGTTCTAAGAATAAGTCTTAATTCTGTTTACTCTTCGACACAATTTAAAATATCAAGGCTAGCAAGATGGCTCAGTGCATGTGGTAGCCTGAGTGAGAATGTGCCCCATGGGAATGGATATTTGAACACTTGGTTCCCAGTTGGTGGCCTTTGGGGATGCTCAGGAGGTGTGGCCTTGCTGAAGGAGGCGTGTCACTAGGGGTGGGCTCAGAGCCTTGTGCCACTGTCAGCTGGCTCCTTCTGCTTCCTGTTTGTGTTCAAGATACGAGCTCTCAGTTGCTGTTACAGGAACCATGCCCTTTGCCTCTGACCCATCAGCCCTTTAAACTTTCTTCTATAGGTGCCTTGGCCATTGGGTTTTTTTTTTTTTTTTTTTTTTTTTTGGTTTTTTTTTTTCGGAGCTGGGGACCGAACCCAGGGCCTTTGCTTCCTAGGCAAGCGCTCTACCACTGAGCTAAATCCCCAACCCCTGGCCATTGGGTTTTATCACAGCGGTAGAACAGTAATTAATACAGCTAGGTAGAGGCATTTGCCCATCTGAGTTCAATCCTTAATACCCAGTAAAGGAAGACAGAACTGACTTTGACCTCCACATATGCTTTGTGGCATGTGTGTCTATACACACGCCATGTGTACACAACACACAATAAGGATTTTAATGATTAAAAAAAATCAAAATAAGTACTCCTGCATGGTGGCTTACACCTCTAATTCCAGTTCTAGGGAGGCTAAGGTAAACTCCACAAGTTCGAAGTCTATGCTGCACTGTGAGACACTGTCTCAAAATAACACACACACACACATGCACGCACAGAGTCACCACTCACTAAAACAAAACGAACCAACAAAACAAATAGACAAAAAAAAAAAAAACCAAATTATCACGCTGGTCACATTAACTCTCTGGGAAGTCATAATATTAGATCATCAACTTAAGTCCTCATCCTACTTCACCTTGCTCACCCAACAAAACTTCCTAACATCAGAATCTTCCCACCTCCATTTTAAAAAACTGAATCTCAGGCAGGTGAGATGGCTCAGTGGTTACGAGCACTGGCTGCTCTTCCAGATGTCCTGAGTTCAGTTCCCAGCAATGGTGGCTCACAACCATGTCTGAGATCTGATGCCTTCTTCTGGCATGTGGGTGCCCATGCAGACAGAGCACTCATCTAAAAAATACACAAATAAATAAAATTTTAAAAGGCTTGAGTCTCACACCTAAACGACTCACAATGAGAAGTCTAAACAGCACCAAATTCTTCATATTGTGTCTATTCCTATTTTTTAATGATAACGAGGTAAATATAGTTATTTTCCCAGGAATAATTTAGTTAGTTGACAAGCCAAGGTGAAAGTTCATAAATACCTGAGTCGCAGTTTAAACTGAGGTTAAAAACGAGAGTTTTTTTTTTAATTACTGTAATGACGATCAGTTCAGGAGCAGTAACTGGAAGCTGACAGACCTCACTGGTGAGTGCACAGCACGCAGCAGATCTTAATGTCAGCCTCTTCTTATGCATTCAGCACACGGAGAGGTATTTTCTAACCCTTCAATTAATCGGCTCTGTCTGGTCAGATTTTTAAATGAGAAATACCACTAATAGTTTATGCTCCATCTAACTAATGTTCACTATATTTTTTACTACAAAAATATGAAGTCTAATGTAACAAAAAGAAAAATACCATGAACTAGAAGAATGTCTTATTAACTAAAACTTTATGGAAGGACAATGGTTTCCAGGCAAGTCTTTAACTTTGAAGCTTCTCACTTTATCTTTTTACTATGGATCATCTTAAAAATCTGAACTTTGAACCTGGTATAGCGGTGCATACCTTTAATTACAGCACTTGGGAGGTAGAGGCAGGAAGGCAGATCTCTATGAGTTCGAGACCAGTCTGATCTATAGTGAGTTCCAAGGCTACAGAGTAAGACCCTGTCTCAAATAAATAAATAAAAATAAATAAATATCTGAACTCTTGTAATAAAGACTTTAAAAATTCTAAATTACATTAATAATTTCAATGTAACTTTTTATTTTTAAAAATCTAAAGGTACACTAGAAAATAAATTTCTTTATGGGTCTAATACCACACATTTCTACAGGGAATGAAACTTTTAATTGCAAAAGTAATATTCATGAAGGAAAAAAGAAGCTTTCCCATGCACAGACTCATGTTCATTTCTAATACTAAGCCCAACCACTGGCAACACTGTGGTGTGTTTCTTTATCTTCTCTCCATACATGGATGTTAAGGATGTGTGCATGTCTGTTCAGGGTGCTTGCACATGTATGCTTGTATACATGGAGGCTGCAAGTCGGCCTTGGATGTTGTTTCTCAAGTGCCATCCACCTTGCGTTTGTTGACACAAGGTCTCTTCATTGGCCTAAAGCTCATTGACTATGCTAGGCTCTGGCCAGTGAGCTCCAGACATCTGCCTGTCTCTACTTCCCCAGTTTTTTAACACAAGTTCTGGGAATATTTGTGCTTGTAAGGCAAACACTTCATCAGCTGAGCTATGTCCTCAGACCCAGTTTGCTGTATTTTAACCTACAGTTTATAGACTATCGTTGGAGAAGCCCAGAAGCCTAGGCACCTTTCCTTGGTCATTTATTTGTTCATTGCACAGTTCTACCAGGAAAGTAACAAACAGCCACATCGTCTCCTCCTCAAGGTAACTTGACTTCTCACCTTTTGGGCTGCAAGGTGGAGGGCTGTTCTCCGGCTATGGTCGGTTTTGTTGACATCTGCCCCTGCTTTTAGAAGGGCATCTGCACAGTCCAATCTGTCTGCCAACACACAATACATGAGTGGTGTTCTCCCAAATTGGTCTTCTTTGTCTTTAAGAGCAGAGTTTCCTATAAATACAAGAAAGGGTGATATTTAATAACTGTCCTTATTACTGATATAAGTAGGAGATGGAACTTCTAAATCCTTTTACTGAATACTATTATTTCATTTTAATTTAGTCTGTGAGGTAGACAGTAGCAGTCCTGCATTGCTGATGTCTGAAGCTTAGAGAAGTTTACTGACCTACACATGTGCATACTGAGAGTGGATGGCAGAGAAAGACTGAGAAATCTGTAGCCCTGCCCCGACTCTGACTATTCCTGTTCTACTCTGCACACAGATGAAAAGAAAACACCGTTCTCTTGCCTGCCGGGTGCTTGGGATGAGCCTTGCCAGCTACTGTACCCTAAATTAAGCAAAGGATAGGAAAGAAGTAATCTCTGACCATTTCCTAGAGACTAAGGGAGGATATGGAGAGGAGGGGCCTGGAGGAACGGGCCTATCGGATCACGGACAACCTGACCAGTCCTGTGAAATTAATCAGGACAGCAAAAGCTCCAGAAGCTCAACCACAGGCGGAGTCCTGCCCAGGTTTAACCGGGACAGACGGCCCAGTAGGAAAGGCCACATGAACCTGTAAGGGATCTGAAAACCAAGTGGACACTTAAATCAAAACGGAAGTCCACGAAATCGAAACAGTTATTCTAAACCAGAACAGGCTGTTAATCTTCTAAAATGAAATAAAGAGAATCCAGTCTCACGATACATGAAATGTCAAAGATATAGTTCCAAATTACTAGATAACTTGAGTTATAAAAATATCAATAAAAGAATAACTCAGTGATGATCCAGAAATTATAATCCTGACAATATTTAAAATAATTATTTCAAAAGTATTCCAACAATCATCAATACTCTTGACACAAATGTGGAAATAAGTCTCTGGAAAGAACCAGAAATAGAAATAAAAGCCAAAGAAAAAAAGTAAATATAAATATATATATAATATATGTTATATTATATAATATTATATAATATATATCAAATATATACATTTGACAGAATCTCACTATGTAGCCAATGGTGACCTCAGACTCATCACCTTCCTGCTTTAGCCTCCCAAGTGCAGAGACTGCAGGTGTGCAATGCCAGCTCATAAAATGACAACGTGCTAATAAACAGGTGTATAACCAAATAAAACAAGCAGAGTAAAGCCTCACCAAATAGCTTAGGAGCAGAATGGAGATAATACAGGAACGAATCTCTACAATGGATGGCAGACCAACAGAAGTAATTCATTTTGAATAACAAATACCAAAGACACAAACAAAAAAATTTAACAGTTTTTGAGATTTTTATGGGGTCAGACACAAAGTGACAGTAATATATCATCAGTGTTCAAGAAGTAAGAAAACAAACAAACAAAACAAACAAACAAACAAAAAAGAAGTAAGAAAACAATTAAATACTAAAAAGAGTTGACCAATGGTGGAGATGGCTTGGTGAGTGAGGCAGTTGCCACACAGGTATGAGGACATGAGTTTGAATCCACAAGTAAAAGCTGGACACAGTAGCATGAACCTGCAATCTCACTGTTCCTATTGCAAGATGGGAGCCAGAGACAGGAGAACCCCTGGAAGATTCTGGTCATAGAGCCTGCTGTATGCAGCAGAACACAGCCAGGCCCTGTCACAAACAAGGTGGATGGTGAAGACTAATACCCAGGGTTGTTTCTGACCTCTTCCTTCATGTGCTATGGTACACATATACATGAACTTTTGCATGTACACACAAACACATGTGCACATGCAAAATTTCAGAAAATATAAAATAAAAATAAAAGCATAATTTAAAAAATAATGGCTAGACATGGCCCAATTTGTTAACCGACAAAGCTCTAAAAATGAAAGTTCAGAAATGATCAAATTAAATAAACCAAAGGAATCTATGTTGAATCAATCTAATCAAACTTATGAAAGCTGAAGACAAAGAAAGAAACTATGAAAGCAACAAAGAGGCCCAACACACCGGTGGGGCGCAGCCATTAAAAGGACAGAATGTGTCTCATTTGAAACAAAGGAGGCCAGGAGACAGTGGCTCACTTCAAGAAAAAACATTTTTCAATTCATAATTCCAGTTAAATCTTTCATAAACATAGTTCAAATGAAGAAAACTAACAGAATGTAAAGCGATCAGATAGTTCATAAAATTAATGTAGAAATTCTTCAAAGAGAAAGGAGGAGATTAAAAACCTAGAGTATCAGGAATGAAGAAATACAACCAGACAGTATACGGGAATGCAGCAGATTAGTCTCCTTTTATGAATTATGTTTGAATGATGACTGAAAAACAAAACTACAGTACTATATGATATAGTTATCTATTTATGTAGAAGCAAATTAAATTTGGGGAGGTTGTGAGGCTGTGGAGACGGCCCCGTGCAGAGGACCCAATATGACTCCCAGAACCCATGCTGGGCGGCTCATAACAACCTGTAACTCAAGCTTCAGGTGACCAAAACTCTCTAGCCTCCATGGACACTGTATTCACATGTACACATGCACATACTTAAAATAATAATAATAATTTAAAAGTATTTATGTTTGTATGAGCACACACATGTACATGTATGCATGACATGGCACACATAGAAAGTCAGAGCACAGCTCGTGGGTGCCGATTCTGTCTTTCCACCATGTAGGTTCTGAGGATCAAACATCAGGCTTGGTGGCAATGCCATTACTCACTGAGCCTTCTCACCAGCCCTGTAGAGGTAACTTTTTTAAACATACTAGAATAATAATCATAAAAAACATATTATATAACAAATGTTAATGTGACCATGAAGAAATCAAAATCTTCATCTGCTATTAGAAGATGGTATATAAAATGGTATCACCATTTTGGAAAACAATCCTTCAAGATATTAAACCCAGAGTATTAACCTAGTGCAATGACTCCACTCCTTAGTATATACCCGAGAGAAATGAAGTATGTTCATGCAAAAGCAGGTTCATCATAGCTCCAAAGTGGACTCCCAAGTAGTCAGCTGATGGATGGATAAACAAATGCCATAGGCCCACAAACTGAAATAGTGCCCAACAATAGCAACATGGTCAAATACATACATAACACGGTAGACCTTGAAAACACGGGCTAAGTGAAAGAAGCTGGTCCAAATACCATACATTGTATGATTTTATTTATATGAAATGTCTGGCACAAATATATCTATTCAAACAGATTACATTAGCAGTTTGCCTTTAACTTTGAGGAATCTGTTGGATTTGGGCTAGTCCCAGATAAGGTGTATAAAATTTCTTAGTAGAAAGTGGTAATAAAGTTATTTTAATGTTAAGTATGTCAATAAATAATACTATTAAATTATATGCTTTTTGATTGGTAAAATGAATGGGATGTGAATTTTATCTTAACAAGAGCTCTTAGGGCTCAGTGGTTAAGAGCACTGGCTGCTCTTCCAGAGGCCCTGAGTTCAATTCCTAGCAACTGCATGGTGGTTCACAAGCATCTGTAATGGGATCAGATGCCTTCTTACAGTGTGTCTGAAGACAGCGACAGTGTACTCACATACATAAAATAAATAATTCTTACAAAATAAAAGAGCACTTAGAAAAAAGTTGGTTATGTGTAAGTTAAAATGGGATACTAAACTGATTAATAAATGGAAAGGAAGACAGTAAAGAGGGAGCAAAAAGAAATCAGAAACAGAAGCAGCATACATAAACTGAAAAGCCTAAATCCTAGTACCTGCAGTTACATTAAATAAAATGCTATATAAGCACACTGATAAAAATACAGGACGGGAAAAAAAGACAGAACTACATGCTAGTTATATAAAAATCCCTTCACTACATAATTACAAATGACTAAAAGTAAAATCAGAGCGAAGACCTAACATGTAAACACTGATCAATAAAATTGATGTAGGTTAATATCTAATAAGGTGGACAACAGCAAAGGTAACTGTGTGGACCAAATGCAGGCATTCTAAAACTGCAGAAGATCAATTCATCAGGAACACACAGTGATGCCAGATGGACATGTATTAAAACATAGCCTTTAAAATACAGCCAAACCGATAATCTCTGAAAGATTCAAATCTGTGCTCAGTAACTAACAGTCCTCTTTTAAAAATAACAACAATCTCTAAAATCAATACCTGTGATAGTATATTTAAGTGATCCCAAAAGTTCCACCAGAGAACTACTAAAGCTGATAAACAACTTCAGCAAAGTGGCTGGGTATAAAATTAACTCAAATAAATCAGTAGCCTTCCTCTACACAAAAGAGAAACAAGCCGAGAAAGAAATTAGGGAAACGACACCCTTCATAATAGATCCAAATAATATAAAGTACCTCGGTGTGACTTTAACCAAGCAAGGGAAAGATCTGTACAATAAGAACTTCAAGACTCTGAAGAAAGAAATTGAAGAAGATCTCAGAAGATGGAAAGATCTCCCATGCTCATGGATTGGCAGGATTAATATACTAAAAATGGCCATTCTGCCAAAAGCGATCTACAGATTCAATGCAATCCCCATCAAAATACCAATCCAATTCTTCAAAGAGTTAGACAGAACAATTTGCAAATTCATCTGGAATAACAAAAAACCCAGGATAGCTAAAACTATCCTCAACAATAAAAGGACTTCAGGGGGAATCACTATCCCAGAACTCAAGCAGTATTACAGAGCAATAGTGATAAAAACTGCATGGTATTGGTACAGAGACAGACAGATAGACCAATGGAACAGAATTGAAGACCCAGAAATGAACCCACACACCTATGGGCACTTGATTTTTGACAAAGGAGCCAAAACCATCCAATGGAAAAAGAGAGCATTTTCAGCAAATGGTGCTGGTTCAACTGGAGGTCAACATGTAGAAGAATGCAGATCGATCCATGCTTATCACCCTGTACAAAGCTTAAGTCCAAGTGGATAAAGGACTCCACATCAAACCAGATACACTCAAACTAATAGAAGAAAAACTAGGAAGCATTTGGAACACATGGGCACTGGAAAAAATTTCCTGAACAAAACACCAATGGCTTATGCTCTAAGATCAAGAATCGACAAATGGGATCTCATAAAACTGCAAAGCTTCTGTAAGGCAAAGGACACTGTGGTTAGGACAAAACGGCAAACAACAGATTGGGAAAAGATCTTTACCAATCCTACAACAGATAGAGGCCTTATATCCAAAATATACAAAGAACTCAAGAAGTTAGACAGCAGGGAGACAAATAACCCTATTAAAAAATGGGGTTCAGAGCTAAACAAAGAATTCACAGCTGAGGAATGCCGAATGGCGAGAAACACCTAAAGAAATGTTCAACATCGTTAGTCATAAGGAAATGCAAATCAAAACAACCCTGAGATTTCACCTCACACCAGTGAGAATGGCTAAGATCAAAAACTCAGGTGACAGCAAATGCTGGCGAGGATGTGGAGAAAGGGGAACACTCCTCCATTGTTGGTGGGATTGCAGACTGGTACAACCATTCTGGAAATCAGTCTGGAGGTTCCTCAGAAAATTGGACATTGAACTGCCTGAGGATCCAGCTATACCTCTCCTGGGCATATACCCAAAAGATGCCCCAACATATAAAAAAGACACGTGCTCCACTATGTTCATCGCAGCCTTATTTATAATAGCCAGAAGCTGGAAAGAACCCAGATGCCCTTCAACAGAGGAATGGATACAGAAAATGTGGTACATCTACACAATGGAGTATTACTCAGCTATCAAAAAACAATGACTTTATGAAATTGTAGGCAAATGGTTGGAACTGGAAAATATCATCCTGAGTGAGCTAACCCAATCACAGAAAGACATACATGGTATGTACTCATTGATAAGTGGCTATTAGCCCAAATGCTTGAATTACCCTAGATGCCTAGAACAAATGAAACTCAAGACGGATGATCAAAATGTGAATGCAGATCGCTCCTGAGAGACACAGCCAGAATACAGCAAATACAGAGGCGTATGCCAGCAGGAAACCACTGAACTGAGAACAGGACCCCTGTTGAAGGAATCAGAGAAAGAATTGGAAGAGCTTGAAGGAGCTCGAGACCCCATATATACAGCAATGCCAACCAACCAGAGCTTCCAGGGACTAAGCCACTACCCAAAGACTATACATGGACTGACCCTGGACTCTGACCTTGTAGGTAAGCAATGAATATCCTAGTAAGAGCACCAGTGGAAGGGGAAGCCCTGGGTCCTGCTAAGACTGAACCCCCAGTGAACTAGACTGTTGGGAGGGGCAGCAATGGGGGAGGGTTGGGAGGGAACACCCATAAGGAAGGGGGGGGGAGGGGATGTTTACGGAAACCGGGAAAGGAATAACTTTCAGAAATGTATATAAGAAATACTCAAGTTAATAATAATAAAAAAAAAAAAAAATCAATACCTGTAAGGATAAAGAAGCAAACATCATTATAAAACAGCACGATCCAACAAATATTTATTGAGCATTATGGAGTGACAGCCAGATACCATAGAACATTTTCCAAATAGACCCAGAGTAAAAGAATTAAAGGACTGAAAACCTCCTAAGTATGTTTGCTAATAGTAATACGATTAGGCAAATAATAAATAATATATTGTAACAGGCAATCATCAAATACTTGTGAATTGAACAACATATCATAAGATAACCCACGGATTAAAGAGGAATCTTTAAGGGAAAATTTAAAACATAATTTATTATATGAAAAATAAAAACTATATAGGCTTCTTCCTGTACTGCACATAAAGGAAGTTTCAAAGGAAATGTACAGCACTGAAAATCTACATATGGATAGAAGACCTGTTTTAGATGATAAACTATGCTTCGACTTTAGTATACTAAGAGCAAATCTAACCCAAGAAAAGGAGGAGGAACATAATACAAGGAAGAATTGAGATCAGTGAAATTAAATGAGAAAAATAAGAGAAAAATCAACGAAGTAAAAAAGCTCTTGGAAAATAAATCTGCAATTGAACTGTTCACTAAGGACAGATGATACCAGAAGGGACAGTGCTGTAGTCGGTGATAGAACATTTGCCTTGCAGACATGAGGCCCTAGGGTCAATCCCCGACATGGGAAAAACAAAGTAACACAAAAGCCAGAGTTAAAAACAGATTTCCAATACAAGGAACGAAAGAAAAATTATCAGTACAGACTGTAGACAATTAGTTTAAAAACAAGCTAATATCAGAAATAGTTTTATACCCATAAACATTTAATCTAAGAGAAACAGCTAAATTCTATGGAAGACATAATCTATTAAAGGTTTAGATATCTTCGATATCTTTACCTCTTTATATCTGTAAAGAGATATATCTCTTTATAGGAGGCAAAATTCTGTTATGGCATCTGTATTGGTTTGAATGAAAAATAGCCCTCATAGGCTCAACATGTGGTCCCCAGCACTATTTGGAGTGTTACGGAACTTTTAGTATGTAATGCCTTGCTAGAGGAAGTATGTCAGTGGAGCGTGCGTGCGTGCATGCGTGTGTGTAAATACTGCTCTGGAACCACAATAAACTGTGCCTTAAGTTGCCTTTGCTCACAGTGTTTTGTCACAGCAACAAAAGAGTAACTAATGTAGCAATTAGGATGTCCACTTCCCACAATACATGCCCTGTATGATCCTTTCTTCTTGCGGGAGGGGAGTCTATGGTTGTGGTAGGGTATTATTCTCATGACTATCTTCTGCTCTGTGATGAATATGATAGGTTTGAAGATATAATAAATCATTGAACTTTAAGAAGTTAATCATGGACGATTTACTTGAATGGCTTTTTGTTGACTGATGATTGATCGACGGTGGTGCAGGGAATCAAACTCAGAGCTTAGTGCATGTTTTCCAAATATTCTACCACCAAGCTATACTGTCAACCACTCAGGTTGCTTTTCAGATAATTTAGAGATGATGTGAGATGATGAGATGAAGTGAGATGAGGTAAGATAAGATGGAGAGGGAGGAAGGAAGGGAGGGGGAGACAGAGAAAAAAGAGGGAGGGTGAAGGAGAGTAAGAAGGAGAAAGAGAGGGAAGGAGGGAGGGAGATTTGAAGCTGCCAAGACACTTATATGCTAGCCTTAGAAAAGCAAGCTGCCATAAATGTTGAAACTACACAGACATTCTGCCAGTGTGTACTTGCAGGAGAATTCTGAGCCTCAAGTGAGAGCCACCATTGCTGACAGTGTGTCAGCTCAGCCAAGCAGTGTTAGATTTCTGACCCACAGAAACTGCAAGTTGTAAGTATTTGTTAGTTTGAACTAAATTTGTGTTAATCTCTTAGACAGCATTAGAAAACTCTTCCAGAATGTTATCTGTGAAAGAAATCAATTTTTAAGTTATTCTTTTCTATAAAGTAGTACTAAGATAATGTATAAAAATTCTTCAAAGCAATCTCTGTACAAAGATATATTTTAAAAATTATTATGGAAAGGCAAAAATTTAAAGACAGAAATTTATTTCAGAGACTGGTAAGGTAGCTCAGTAGGAGAACACTTGCCTACTGTGAGGCCCTGGGTTTGCGCTAGAGCAATGAGAAAAATAATTTTCTAGAGAGAGACTAAAATTGGAGCACTTTATATTGTATAGTTTGAAGACACAGAGCTACAGTAATGAAGATGGTGTGGTAACAGCCTATAGATCAATATAACATATGGATCAATAAGCAGATCTGAGAGTATTAGACATAGGCTTGCATGTATATGATTTATTGGCTTTTACAAAGCTGCAAAAGTAAACTGCAGAGCAGTATTTTGAATACACGGAGCTAGAAAAATCTAGCTTTTATAGGCAAAGCAAAAACAACCAAAGCATCTCTACCTATAGGTTGCTATGAGGTAGGCTGGTGTAGCGAGAGTCTAGACTGAGTGACATAAACCACAGACTTACTTTACAATGGAAATGTAATCTGAATGGGAGTGGAAGCCGAAGATCAAGGGGATAGCAAAGTTTGGCTCTGGTGAGGGCCCTCTTCTGAGTGGCACACTGACTTTTATAGTTTCACACAGTAGGGGAAAAAAGCTAGAGAGCTCTCTGGGTTCCCCTTTATTTTTTAATTTCATTTAATTTTTATGTATTCACTTTACATCCTGCTTACTGCCACCCTCCAGGTCACCTTCTCCCACAATCCTTCCCCCTATCCTCCCCTTCTCCTCTGAGTGGGTGTCCACGCAAACCCCCTTCCACACACACACACACACACACACACACACACACACACACACACACACACACACACCATCCCCAGCACTTCAATTCTCTGTAAGACTAGGCATTTCCTCTCCCACTGTGGCCAGACAAGGCAGCCCAGCTAGAAGAACATATCCAAGGTCCAGGCAACAGCTTTTGGGATAGCCCCTGCTCCATTTGCTCTGGGTTCCCCTTTATAACAGCAGTAGTCTCATTTGTGAGAGTTCACTCCCAAAACCTAAATTATTTCCCAAAGCCTGGGGGTTAGGATTTCAATGTATGAAATTTAGAAGGACATAGATATTTAGCCTACAAGTAGCGCAGAAGAGAAAAATTACTTCCAAATGAGCCACAGATTTAAATGTACAACTATATAAAACTTTTAGAAGCAAACAAAGGTGAATACTTTTGTGACCATTACTAAAGATTTCTTAGATATGATCTCAAAATAAACCATAAACAAATTAGGTTTTACCCTAACTTAAAAATTTTGTGTTTGAGAAGCACTGTTAGAAAATAAAAAGCAAGCATAAACTGGAAAAATGAATAATAAATAAACAGGAGAAACTATTTGCAAAACACGATTCTGTTAATATCTCTTTTCCAGAGTAAAAACTCCTGCAACTGAGCAATAAAAAGATAGATGATGAAATTAAAAACGTGCAGAACGTGTGAATAAACATTTCACCCAATATGAATATGAAAAAGTTTGCAATACCATTAACCCACAGGAATGCAAACCGACCCATGACGTGACAGGGCTGCATCTCTGCGAGCACAGCTAGGATGTAAACAAACCCAGACTAACAGCAACTGCAAAGGCTAAGGAGGAGGGACAACTGCTGGTACCCAGACAAGGCTGCAGGGAATGCAAATCAGTGCAGCAGAGCCATGGTTGAAGACTACACCCCGCACTCCCCGCACTTACACCAGGGAGAAAGAAAACCACAGAGGCCACTGTTCATATAGAAACCTGTCAGTGGATGTTTATGTCAGTTTATTTCTTTTTTTTTTTTTTTTTTTTTTTTGTTCTTTTTTTCGGAGCTGGGGACCGAACCCAGGGCCTTGCGCTTGTCAGTTTATTTCTAACTGTAAGGAGTATACCCTGGCATAATCCTAATTGATTAGGCTCCTCAGAGTCAAAGTGAAGCCAGCACCATGGGGTTAACACGTTGTTCTACTACTCAGGGGAGAGTGCTGTAGGCTCAGAGCTGCCTCCTTTGTCCCCTGTGATACAGGAGAAACGTCACACTTGACTTCAATCCCTGACAGACTTTGCTTTTGTTTAACTAGTGGTTATATTTCCCCAAAGGGAAGCCTTAATTGGGTTATGCCACCACCATTCAATATGTTGTGCCTTTGAGGCAAAAATTGACTGTTTGAGGAAATTCAAAGTATACATCCCTTATTCACTACTAGAAAAGACATATTTTGGGTCCTGCTTTGGATCACTTGGGGATAGGATAGTGTGGGGCACACATAATGACTTTCTGGCTAGTTTCTGAGTGATGAGAATACTGTGGGGTTCAGGGGTTTGGGGATCAAATGAAATATCTGACAGAGGACTTTATCAACTTATCCTAATCTCTTTCTATTCAATTATAACATTAACCGATACTGATCAAGTCCATGCAATAATAATATTTTGGAGACAAATAAAGCATTTTGGTGCCTGGGAATTTTAAGGAACATTGACATGTTACATATGAAAGAGGCTGGCCATTCTCAGGGACAGCTAACACAGGAGCAGCTGGCTAGTGTGCCTTACGGTTTTAATTATTCTGGCAGCTGTGGAGATGGCTTCTCTTCCATGACCAATTGGGGCTTGTTTAGCTAGGGCTGGCACTCTGCAGCGTCTGAGCTCAGCTCAGAAGGCAGAGTGAAACTGTGTCAGGAAGTCACTGCTCCATCTCACTCAGTCATTGTGAGGCTAGTTGAAACAGCAGAATCCGAGTGGCTAATGGGCTGGTCTGTGAGGAAACCTGAGCTCCAGCTCTAATTGAAAAGAATGCCATCGCTAACAGTGACAGTTGTGCCAATCCACAACTGCTGTATCACAGCACGGCCCTGCAAAAATAAACGATCCCCACTGATATACTGCTGCTTGTTCTAGCATGTCACCTTCACGTGACATTGCGGCTGTCTTATTTCATCTGCCTTTACTTACTTCCCCCCATTCTTCATAATGCCATAGTCTAGGGAAGGCATTTGCTATCATTGAGGGTTTAAAACATGATTCTAAGTATTTTTTTCTATTATAATCATTACAAACATCTTTTTTTATGCTTTAAAAAAAGATTTGTTTATTTTATGAGTACACTGTAGATATCTTCATGCATATCAGAAGAGGGCACCAGATCCTATTATAGATAGTTGTGAGCCACCATGTGGTTGCTGGGAATTGAACTCAGGACCTCTGGAAGAGCAGTCAGTGCTCTTAATTACTGAGCTGTCTCTCCAGCCCTACAAACATCTTAAAGGATCACTTGCTCCCATGACTACTTCAGAATTACCTCACCTGGAAGACCTGTCCCTAGATTTCGCTGTTGAATATGTTCCAAAAGTTATGCTATTGCTGTGTTGTAATATTAAAACATGTAATAACTATATGGCAATCTATGGGCTTTGCTTTGGAATCCTGTGGATCTGACTTCAGATCTCATTTCCCCTGAGGATAGGTCTATAAGCTTTACAACAGTGCCAAGAGTCTATCGTCCATGCGCCCTGCTGTGTGTATGCACACAGGCATGCTTATCTCCTATTCTCCCCCAAACCTAACGCTGAGACAAATTCAGTCTCAATAACCATTAATTTCATCAGCAAAGGTCCACGGCTAGACTATTCTTTCTTTCTTATTCTCTACATTTAAGTATGGAAATACATGTGTGTGCAGAAACATATACTCATACAGTGAAGTTCCATAGGTTAGAAGTATAGATTCTAGAATTTAATTCTAGAATTAAAACTGAGAGCTGCACTCTCAGTTTTGCTACATAGAGGACACGTTAACCTCTCCATTTCCTCACCTATGAAGTAACTAGTAAGAGTCCCCAGAACTCTTTGAATGTACTGTTAAATTTGTTGATGAGTTGTAAAATACATACCTCAGTGATTGATACATAATCCATGACTTTATGGATTCTAGCCAATTTTATTACTAATACTAGCAAGCATAACAATGCACATAGTTTTCCTTGGATGTCTAGAGGAGAATGGTTCTGGGCTCTCTAGCTATCAATTATTTGTAGATGCTCAAGTCCTTTATAAGCACATAGTGCTGATGTAATGTTCTTCCATATTTCTTAAGTTGTCTCTAGAGTACTTATAATACCTAATACAATGCAAATGTTCCAGAGTCATTTTAGAATACTATCTAGAGAAAAAAAGGTAAGAAAAAGTCTGTACATTGTCCAGTATAGAACAAATTTTTCTCCCCAGGTATCTTCAGTCTTCAATTAGTTGAATCTGTTGGCAGAGGGCTAACTATATTTTAATTATCACATTTATAAAATATTAATCATTAAATAGCTTATGTTATAACCATTTTACATTTTATAAAATATTGAATTTAATATTTCATATTAACTTAAGGTAAAAGTTGAGGTAAAGGAAGAAATACTTGCAATAGGACTGGACTCTGACACTTACGGAGATATCTAACTTCTTCAGAGATGCCAAGTGGGGAAACGATTCAGAGAACGTATGCTTGCTCAGAAGGCGGACAGTGTACTAAGGGCTGTAGCTGAGCCAGTGAGATGGGTCAGCGGGTGAGCTAGGAAGTGGAGAATGCTAGAGCATCCGTGCCAGCACTGTGTTAGGTGCAACAGTAAGGACTGCTACTGAAAAGATGCTTCATTCAGAGAAGGCCTCTCCAGTCCTCCTCCAGGACAATGGGCAGCTCAGAAAGTGTTCGATTTAATTAGTTGTGTAAGTAGAAAGAGACAGTCATCCGTTTCCATGGAGTCAACCGCATCACTGGCATACTTCTCCATGGAAACAGAGATGGGGAAACAGAAAATGCTAAAGAATGAAGTCACTGAGCAGCTGGGGAACAAAGATCCAAAAGAGTAATGCACCAGTAGTACAATGCCTAGTCTAGGGAAGAGAAACAGCACACATGTGGCCATCACCAAACATGTGGTATGTAAAAAGATGTTTAAAACAGACTGAATTTAAGATCAAACAAAAGAGATATTCTAGCATGAACACACACAATTGGGAAATGCCACAGAATAAAGGTGTGGCAGTATACACAGCAAACACAATGACACAATGCAGAAAAGACCAGCAGTATCCGTCAGATAACGAGGAGCCAGGAGTTCCTTGGCCAAGGTGATAGAAAACATAGTTTATTAGCTCTAACTTAGTACATGTTGTGTTTGTTAGTTTTTAAGAAATTTCTTTGGGTTATATTAAATTATAGGAAAGTTTCAAGTTTTACACTGAGACATTTTGATTAATTTATGTGAATGAACTAACATAACCACGCATTTTGTTTTCTTTCAAATATTTTATTTTTCACTAAAAGAAAGAAGAAGTCATTTTACATGGTTCCTTTTTCTTCTTGAGGTACTCTGATTCAAATTTTTTCCACCTCAGGGAATTTTGTCTCAATCTGTCTCTCAATTCAATTTAATTCAACTCAATTCAATTTTAGTCTTGGCCCTCAAGGTAGTCATGGACTACTGGGAAGAAAAGATAATTAAATAACAGTTATAATATTTACCCATTTCTTCAACAAATATTTCTCACATGCCTACTATGTGTCAAGTACTATGCTAGATATGGTAATAAATTAAACATTCAGTCTACTCTTGCCGAAGTCACTAGATTATGTGGAAGAGAAAGACATTAGAAGAGTCACTTATATACTCTCTATGATGGAAGCCTATGGAGTGCTGTGAGAGAATGCAATGGGAGATTGAACTGAGATTGGAGTGTTGGAGCAGTTCTCTTTGAAGAAGCAGCTTTATGGTGCAGAGCATGAAGGTGATTCAGAGTTAGGCACGCAGACATTAGTGGGCTTGGCAGAATGGAGAAACTGAAAGAAAGCAAGTTTTCCTAGGAAACAAGTTGTGCAAGGTGAGGCTGGAGGGGCCAAGAGGTACAAGTGGTCTTCTAAACGTTGTTTCAGGCATAATGACAAGAAATGAAAGAGTTTAAAAGCCAGGAGAAAGGATGTACACATTCAGACATTTTGTTTTTTCAGCTCAAGCAGAGCTGAAACATTCAGTAAAAATTCAAAAAGGGCAAAACAACAGTACAATTATCATAAAGTCAAGATGGGTGTAGGGGTTAATATGTGTTTACATGTGCCAGATCCTGGACTTGGCTTTCAAAAACAGAAAAGAAGGAAAGAATGAGCAAAAGGAGATACTGCGGGGACAGGCCTAAAATCCCAGTCCGTAGGAGGTAGGGGATCAGGATCAATGCCATCCTCTGCTACAAAAGGAGTTTGAGGCCAGCCTGGGCTAAATGAAATGCTGTCTCCCACAAACACTGGCAGAATAATACAGTGACGCTCAGTACAACAACGTACTGTTCTTTAACTTTGATGGAGGTCACCTCGTCCCTGCTTGTCTGCAGCTGTGCACTCAGGTTTTTAATGAGACATCACACTCTCTGGAAAAGACTGGTTCCTCAGCCCCTTTCCTCCTAGTGTATGATTCTGCCCATAATTCTAGTCTACCTCCTTCATAAATTACTTTCTTTGCACTCACTCTCTCTGAGACTTAGACTTTCACTGCAGAGACGGTGTCTGCCTTCTAACCACCAAGCAAACCACACAAATGTTGCTGAGTTCTGCAGAGCCATGCTCTGGCAGCATCTCTGGTGGATTCTGTGAAGCAGAGATTCCTATCTACCCCATGTGCCTTTGTACTACTATGGTGAGTGAGATTCGATGTTTGACGTCCTCAATCCAGTGCGGTGGCAGTTTAGCTTGAATCTATACAGTTGTGAGGGAAAGCTGAGGGATACAGCAATAGGTACAGGCAGACAAAAGGACAGAGACGGTGTTTCTAACTGCTAGCACATTTAATAGCACATTTAAATGCTACTGGAGGAGATTTCTATAGAAGAATGGAAAAAAGGTTGAAGAATCATCAGAAGTTTATCAAAGTGTAGTGAAATCTGGGAAGAAGCGATGAACAGAATACAGAACTTGTCAGGAAGAACTGGCCTTGGACAGGAAGCTAAATTTTCTCCATTTTGTCAGGAAAAAAAAAAGAGAAGAGGACAGGTCTAAGAGAAGAGGGAGATCTATAGATATCATTCTACAAGATGAGGGAGTTCCTATTTAAAGTCTCCATTTTCTCTAGGTATCACACAGTATTATCTGAGAAGAGAAGGAGGAGAAGCAGGGAGCTGAGTTTCAGCAGACAAGGAAGGTCCCAAGCATTCACAACAGAGAACTATGGTATGATAGGCAGTTGAGTGTAGAGTGATTTCTGAACCAGGGATCATAAATGCATACTATACACTTTCAAGCTATGACTGATTGCTCTGATATTTAATTAGGTCCATCCATAGGAAGTATGATAGCTAGGTAAAACAGGATGTGAGCAAAAATGTGAATTTTTCCAGGAGAAAGTTTTAATAGTAGACTAAGTAATCAAGGCTGAATAGGGAGACAGACAAACACAGAAACTGGTGGTTAAAAAGGTAGAGAAGACAATAGGTTGGAAGGCTCAGGGAGGAGGAGAAACTACTGCTTCTCATTAGCAAGTGAGCTGGAAGGCTTTCAGCTCAGTGACAGAGCATTC